>NW_022987776.1:110000-149026 GCF_902827165.1 Trematomus bernacchii
ACACACACACACACACACACACACACACACACACACACACACACACACCACACACACACACACACACACCACACACACACACACACACACACACACACACACACACACACACACACACACACACACACACACACACACACACACACACACACACACACACACACACACACACACACACACACACACACACACACACACACACACACACACACACACACACACACACACACACACACACAATGATGTGACAGAAAACTTCACTTCTGCAGCATTTAAGAAATCTGCTTCAATAAACAAGAAGGTCTACGTGTGCCTGTGTTCATATATATCTGCTCTTCATGTTGTCTCATGATATATAGGTATGAATATATGTTTTTATAGTTAACGAGGTGCTTTAACACATGTAAAAAAAGCAATTCCTCAAGTCAAAAGCGTCGTTTCTTACACTTTTATATCAAATTCAAAGCATTTTTCTATCAAATTCTTCAGGAATCTAACAGATGTTTTGATGATGTCTTCTCTCTGCATGGTCATTAGTGTCTCAGTTGTGTTCCTGAAGGTGTTTGTTCTTACTTGCGGCCTCCACCAGCTCGGGGTGCAGGCTGTAGGGGATCAGAGGGTCGGGAAGGTCGGCGAAAAACGCCTTCAGAGCTCCAGCAGCAGCGTGCACCGCCACGTCCATCACCACGAAGTCGATACTGTGGTCTACAAAGAGAGAGAGGGAGAGATAAAGAGACAGCTTGGTTTATATTCCCAGTATGATGCACGGGTTTGAGTGATTGAATACTTGTTCGGGTGATTTGGGAAGATGTGGCTTGAATGCGACACGAAGAGCTTGGTCCATTTAAACGTGTGTGTGTTAGACCTGGATCTGATAACATGTGCTGATCAGAAGTGAGTCAAACTGGGTCAGAGCTTCAGTTTGACACAGATATCAAAGAGCTAGTGTGTGTGTGTGTGTGTGTGTGTGTGTGTGTCCGTGTGTGTGTGGGTGTGTGTGTCCGTGTGTGTCCGTGTGGGTGGGTGTGTGTGTCCGTGTGTGTCTCCGTGTGTGTGTGTGTGTGTGTGTGTGTGTGTGTGTGTCCGTGTGTGTCCGTGTGTGTGTGTGTGTGTGTGTGTGTGTGTGTCTCCGTGTGTGTGTGTGTGTGTGTGTGTGTGTGTGTGTGTGTGTGTGTGTGTGTGTGTGTGTGTGTGTGTGTGTGTGTGTGTGTGTGACAGCTGTCATGTTTCCTCAGGGCTCTTGTCCTCCTTCTCGCTCCCTTTTTTCCCTCCTCCCTCTTCTTCATCGTCCTTTGACCAAAACAGGAAGTGACGTGTCTTTCTTTCTTCTTCGTCCTCCTCCTCCTCTTCCTCTCGGGGGTTAATTAGAGGGCTGACACCAGTTTGATGTGTGTCACAAACTGCAGAGTGAGGCTCTGAACCGACACAGAAACATCATCTCAAAGGGAAGCGATGGAGCAGAAATATCGTTTTTTCCTTTGGAGCTAGGAGTGTCTTCTGTTCGCTCCATCAGAGAAAGCTCTGGCTCTGTGCTCAGAGAACGTCTCGTGCACAAGAATTGGAGAGATGCTATTCAAAAAAGTGTGCAAGAATAAGAACGAGAATGTGACTAAAAGGTTGTCGGGTCAATCCCCAGAGCGGCTAGAGGCTCTCTCTCATATTCATTTGCCTACGTTTGGTACGTTATGGCGCGTTTCCATTACAGTTTAGGAACTGTGGTAGTATCTATAGTAACGCAGTGTAGGCGGAGCCGTGACGTTATCTTCAATGAGAACCCCAGAAAAACAACACAGCCGTTAGCTGTTAGCACTCAGAGCTCACAGCTCCTCATATCTGTTCAGAAACTAGACAAAAGTGAAACAAGTACAAACCACAGACTGCCTGTGTCATGGTGAATACAGTCGCTGCTTTATTTATGTCTGTATAGGCCGTTGTTGTGAGTGTGGACGGTCGGAGCATATACTGCGTTAGCTTAGCCAATCTCCATTTAGAAAACACGCATTTTAAAAGGTGTTTCGCCTGCCGTCTGTCTGCAGACTTGACAAAGCATTAATTCATGGTTTTTACTAACCGGTATCAGTATGTTGTTACTTCATCATTTTGAAACGTGTATTACAATTAAATCACGGTCAAATATGTCCATCTTGTTGTAGTTGTAGCCCCCTTGCCAGCGATGCTCTCTCTAGTTTAGCATACTCAGCCCGACTCAGCCTCGTTGTCTCTGGCCCTAGACCCACGATTTTATGAGGCCAGAAAAACTGTGAATTAGGACCCGCCGGCCGGTACTAGGCCAAGTGGAAACGCAACCAAAGACGGGCCGCTGACGTCACAGCTCTCTTAAACCGTGCTCCGCGCTGTAGTGGAAACGCGCCATTAGTGTCAAAGTACCACAGCAGGTTGGGCCTGAAGAAAAGGCGTTTGATGAGTGTTTTAAATAAACAACAAACCGCTCCTGCCCACGCTGTTAATGAAGCAGAACCACAGCGACCCCTAAATCCCCCGAAGACCACTCCCCAAAGCACATTCTAATCTTCCACTATTTCCATTTCAATATGGACGCAGTGCATGGAGGAAGAGGCGAGTAGCCGGCAGCTCGTTACTGACAGAGGAGATAATTGGCTGTAATGGTGGTTTTCACACACAGATGGGAATGGAGCGAGGAGAGGAAAGATAACATGTTGAAGGTCTGGATGGAAACATAAAACCAGACTGAGAGGAGTTTATTTAAGAGGTTTGGGAGCTGCAGGTTTACACGATGTGTGGCTTCTCTCAGCTCTGACAGTTCACAGCGGGAATTAGTCATATTTTTGCCATTTTGTGACTTTAATTTCATAGATTAAATACCAACCGAATGACTGGAAGGGCAGTTTATTCTCAGGCATTCACAGGAATATGAGAAGTAGAATATTCAGTTATTAAAGTTAGGGTAGGTAAGAATGGAGAAACCAGCTCGAGTACGCTAGAATTTGAAAGTACGCAGCCGAAATCTGCCCCTTCCTTCAGACTTCCTCACAGAGCCCCTCCTCCAACACACACGAACGTGCACATGACCAATGAGGGCACGAGATAAGTTTGTGCACAGATGGAAGGCTGACAGGCAGGTAGGCCATCCAGTTACTTTAGCCGGGCCGGCTCAGATGATTGGTCGTGCTTTTTACAGTACTACGGCTTCCACAGATGATATTTTTTATATATTTATTGTCAAAGCACTTCAGATATTCATTGCTATCGGGATGTTAAGAGCATTCCATGGAATATAACAAAAAGTGTTTCTGAAGTGAATTATCTACCCCACCTTTAATAATATACGTGTTTGCTTTCATTCACGTGGTAGAAAGTGCATACTAAAAGGCATGTTTCTTGGTCTTGATTTACTCATACTGCCTGCCTACCATGAGCTCAGTATTTATTAACTTTGATCAAACTATACATGTTTTATTTGAACCATTAAAAGAAGTCATAATGCATAAGCTAATGGCCATTGGGACATACACACAATGATTACTTCTAATAAAAGTCACCTAAACGTGATAATTACTCGGCAAATTGCCGAGTAATTAACGGTACGTCCACACGGCAGCATCCACAGGGCAGCGTCCACACGGCAGCGTCCACACGGCAGCGTCCACACGGCAGCGTCGCGTTGAAGCTTGCCGGTGGGCGTGTCTGGAGCGCGACCAACAACCAATCACATGAATCTCCCGCCCCGGACACACAAGCACGCGGTTTGATTGGCTAGCGCTTGTACTGGCATATGATTTGATTGGCTGACGCTTCCGTCGACGCTTAAAAAGTTGAACATTTCTCAACTTTCGGAGCGAGCAACGGAGGAGGCAAAGCGACGAGACGGAACCGCAATGCAGTTCGGCAAAGCGTGACGTCGTCACCACATTCAAAGTGAAGGGGAAGCGTCTCCGTTGAAGCGACGCACGCTGCCGTGTGGACGGGCCGTAAGGAATGACTTCTAATTGGATTTTATGGATTTGTTATTTTGTTCATTCAGACTTATTTAGGACAGTCGGAAGAAGTTGTGTCATTTGTTTGTTTTTATACTCAAATGGCCTCAATATAGAGCATTTTAAAAAGGCAATTTTTTTTTAAAACACACCTGTTTTTACTTATCATATTGTTTAAAGTGGACCTATCATGCTATATTTGAATAATATAGTGTAGGACCATACCTATATAAGGCATATTTATACTTTTTCTTTTCAAAATACCAAACAGATCATGCATTTTAGCCATGCCTCATTTCGCTCATAGCTCTGTTTTAGCAAGGGCTGATTCAGTGAGAACAGCACCATCTAGAGGCCTGGCATATGTACTACAGCGTCTCCAGCGCTTTCGAACGGCAATGGCCGTGGCTGTCTCCTCCTGATTGGTGGAGTTGGCCCAATAGCCGTAGCGCCACCGTCCTGACGTCAGGACAGTGTTCAAATCTGGATCAGTTTTTATCAGATCCGTTGCAGCCCCTTTTTTAGAGATTTGGGTATGGAGGAAAATAGAGAGGGTTGTGTTTTCTGACACTTGGTGAGTTCCCTGGAACACCGGGGACACATATTCATGTAGAAAAGACGTACACAAGTGCATTTTGCATGATAGGTCCCCTTTAAGTAAAGAAAGGTTGTTTCTAACGTTGGAGGAAATGTTTAGCTCGTTAAAAGCTTACTTAGGTTTCTATCTATTTGCAGGAGGAAATTGTAATTCACAATCTTACCGAGACATTTATGTACTTGACCAATGCGGACAAACATAAATAAACAATAATAAAAACGGAAACAATGCAATAAGTGGGGACTGTGTTTGTTCTCACAGCAGCTCTCCTAACTTTCCCTCTTTTCTCCGCATGTGTTTCTCTTTAAGCTTTCTTCTGCAGCGCGGTCAGGTTTGGACTCTCTGCAGATGTATTGCACACATCACACACAGCGCCAGTCGATTGGTAACATGGTAACAGGCTTTCTGAAGAGCTCATGGGAAAAGGATCAGGATTTGTGAAAAGAAATAACGAGAAACATCGGTGCTTTGAAACTGCTGCTGCACATGTGCTCCTTCAGGTGGTAGCTGGAGATATACGAGAGTGTGTGTGTGTGTGTGTGTGTGTGTGTGTGTGTGTGTGTGTGTGTGTGTGTGTCTGCACAGGGGGGTGTGTGTGTGTGTGTCTTGGTGTGTGTGTGTGTGTGTCTTGGGTGTGTGTGTGTGTGTGTGTGTGTCTGTTTGGGGGTGTGTATGTGTGTGTGTCTGTGAAGGTGTGTATGTGTGTGTGTCTGTTTTGGTGTGTGTGTGTCTGTGTGTGTGTGTGTGTGTCTGCGCAGGGGTGTGTGTGTGTGTGTGTGTGTGTGTGTCTTGGTGTGTGTGTGTGTGTCTTGGTGTGTGTGTGTGTCTGGTTGGGGGTGTGTATGTGTGTGTGTCTGTTTGGGGGTGTGTATGTGTGTGTGTCTGTGAAGGTGTGTGTGTCTGTGAAGGTGTGTGTGTGTGTGTGTGTGTGTGTCTGTCTGTTTGGGGGTGTGTATGTGTGTGTGTCTGTGAAGGTGTGTGTGTGTGTGTGTGTGTGTGTGTGTGTCTGTTTGTGTGTCTGTGAAGGTGTGTGTGTGTGTGTGTGTGTGTCTGCACAGGTGTGTGTGTGCGTGTGTGTGTGTGTGCGTGTGTGTGTGTGTGTGCGTGTCTGCGTGTGTGCGTGCGTGCATGTGTGTGTGTGTGCGTGTATGTGTGTGTCTGCGGAGGGGTGTGTGTGTGTGTGTGTGTGTGCCTCACCGTGATGCGTTTCTGTGATGTGTCGTGTGTCCGTTTGCCATTGACTCGTAAACGCCTTCTGTCTGGACCTGTGTCCCCTGATCTCCGTTTTGTTCCCACTGACTCGATAAACGCCTTCTGTCGTCAGACCTGGAAACACAAACATCACACACGTTCAGAAACAGCTCCAACACACACACGTTCAGAAACAGCTCCAACACACACGTTCAGAAACAGCTCCAACACACACGTTCAGAAACAGCTCCAACACACACGTTCAGAAACAGCTCCATCACACACGTTCAGAAACAGCTCCAACACACTTCATTTCAATGCAATATAGAAAGCGTTACACATAAACAAAGTGCTTTAAATAGGCTGAATTGAACCAGATGGAGCAACAGGAGCAACAGGAGCAGCAGGAGCACTGCAACCACACGCTGAGATTAAGGCTAAAAGCTTTCACGCCATAAATTCAGTAAAATAACGTTCTCTTTCTGGGTTTTAAGAGCGTCTGAAGCAGGACTCGCTGCTCACTATGACTAACTTTGGCCTGTTCTCATTAAAGACTTGATCATTGCTGGTTTCCTACACATGTGCAACCAGTGATTAAAGAGCTTTGTGGTGCGCTGGGGTTATCCTTTTAGTTTGAGGATTATTGGTCGAGGCCACCAGAGGATCAACATGCAGCAGTGATACAAACACACTTTAAAACTCGACATCTTGTCCAGTATCTGTGTCTAATATCGAGTCAGAACATGTCTCTCCACCTGATATAAGACACAATAACTTCAGAAGTGACACTGCAGTGAGATATAGGCTCTTGTTTTTAGACAATGCATCATCTTGTTAAGTCAAAACATCTTACTTTGAGTTGTATCTCAGATGAAACACATATTTTTTTATTAGAACATCACCAACTAACATCAGAACACAGAAAACCTTTTGAGCATTTGCTGATTCTGGTGAAATATAGTTCAAAATGAGTTCTCCTGCTAATTACAAGATCTGGTTTATCTAAATATCCCGTCTTACTTCAAGTTCTCTCACCAAGCTAATGTTCACTTGTTCTATTGTCAGATTTTTGGACTTATTTCAAGTGAAAACACCTTGTTTTCATTATTGTTTAACTAGTTTTTGGAGCAGCATTATTAACAGATGTGATCAAAAAAACACTTTCTTTTCTAGCGTTTTTGCAACTTATGGATATGAAACAGCACGGATGCATTTCCATGACACTCATTGAGAAGAAAAGAGCACATTTTTACATAGCTTAGCATAAAGAAGGGTAAAGGAAATGGAGAAAGTAGTTCAGTAAGTGGGTAAAGACGGAGGAGGGAAACTAGCTGCTTTTGTCATTCAAATGATTTTATATTTTAAAGTGGACCTATCATGCTATATTTGAATAATATAGTGTAGGACCATACCTATATAAGGCATATTTATACTTTTTTTTTTTCAAAATACCAAACAGATCATGCATTTTAGCCATGCCTCATTTCGCTCAATTTGACAATTTCTAGCTCTGTTTTAGCAAGGGCTGATTCAGTGAGAACAGCACCACCTACAGGCCTGGCATATGTACTACAGCGTCTCCAGCGCTTTAGAACGGCAATGGCCGTGGCTGTCTCCTCCTGATTGGTGGAGTTGGCCCAATAGCTGTAGCGCCACCGTCCTGACGTCAGGACAGTGTTCAAATCTGGATCAGTTTTTATCAGATCCGTTGCAGCCCCTTTTTTAGAGATTTGGGTATGGAGGAAAATAGAGAGGGTTGTGTTTTCTGACACTTGGTGAGTTCCCTGGAACACCGGGGACACATATTCATGTAGAAAAGACGTACAAAAGTGCATTTTGCATGATAGGTCCCCTTTAAAGCACAGATAATTTCACAATAAAGTCAGTTTTTCCATTTCATGATTCTCTTCAAGCCGTTTATTTGCGATTCCCTTTATCAAGATTAAATTAAATGTCTCGTTGCTTTGTAACTCATCTGTAGTCTTTGGTTTATCTCAACACTTGATGTTGTATTGCATTGTGATTCCTTTTGATCTTATCTTAAACCTTGATTTATTTACTTTTATGAGTCAGTATTATATATTTGTAGTTATTTATTATATGTGGTAATACATCTGGACTCTGGACCTTCTTAATAAAGGTTTCATCTGAGAGAAGCAGGCATCGAGCGCCCTCTTAGCCTCAGGGCTTTAGGGCTTTAGGTAACTTCCTATATTTGTTCTGGACATTTACTCATGTGTTTTAGGTGAATTATTGTTTTCAGGTTGTCAACAAGCATCAATTTAATGTATTACTTCCAGATTAAGAAGACTTTCATGGCAGTGAAAGCTAGTCGCAGTGCTTTGCCTCAACAACGTGACAGTTCCTCTCGCACGTGTGGTCAGAGTTATTCATAATTCAACAAGGAAAAGATGTGAAACAATACAAGCCATTATTTATTTAGAGGAAATGTCAAGTGTAGCTGCAACAAGATTCCTCCTTTTGAGAGGATGTATATCCACAGATAACCGTATTACAACAGCTGTCCAGAGGAAACACATTTAAAACAGACAAACGGAGAATAAATCATTTCGTGATTGTGCATTAAAGCCTTCAGCTCTGACCATATATAGTGAGGACAGCTGGCGCCTGACAGCTGATCTCAGACCAGCACATATGGAGAAAGAGGGTCTTAATTAGAGCCATTATATCACACACACACACACACACACACACACACACACACACACACACACACACACACACACACACACACACACACACACACACACACACACACACACACACACACACACACACACACACACACACACACACACACACACACACACACACACACACACACACACACACACACACACACACACACACACACACACACACACACACACACACACACACACACACACACACACACACACACACACACACACACACACACACACACACACACACACACACTTCTGCTCTGTCGCTGCTGCTGCAAGGTCATCCACACTGCAGCATAAATACATACCTGTGTGTGTGTCTCTGCAGGGGCAGTTAAGCATAGACAGTATTATGTAAATTCAGCTTTAATGGATTATAGTAAATTGTGTCAAGTGTGCGAGAGTCAGCGCGTGTGTGTTTGTTCATCGACATCTGGGTGTTAATCTGCGCCTGTTTGTGTCTTTGTGAATATGTGTGTGTGTGTGTGTGCGTCGACTCAGGTGTGGGTGGCAGAACACTTGAGTTTAGCCGGTAAATTAACGGATATCTAAAGAAAGCAGCGTTTAAAAAAAGAATTACCTTACCTTAGTGTAATTAGCAACCCACTCAACCCAGTGTGTGTGTGTGTGTGTGTGTGTGTGTGTGTGTGTGTGTGTGTATGTGTGTATGTGTATGTGTGTGTGTGTGTATGTGTGTGTATGTGTATGTGTGTGTATGTGTGTGTGTGTGTGTGTGTGTGTGTGTGTGTGTGTATAAAGTCCTATATATATGTGCTGTTTCTGTACCTTCACTATGTTTTAGATTCCTATAGTTTTATGGGCTGATTTCAGAGCTCAGTTAACGACCTTCAGCCTGATGACAGACTGTTATCTTGTAAATTACACGGTGCAGCAACTCCTTCTTCAAATATTCAATTCATTTCAATCCTCTGAGTCAGAGTCACGTGATGTTTCTGCAGGTTCTGGTTATGCCTGATGTGTTTCTTCACACATTAACTTGGTAAAAACACCTCAGAGTGTAGCGTCTCGCAGCTGAACATCGAGACATCGGCCCTAAAATCATCAGCTGATTCCTGAAGGGGAACTTTAATAATAAGTGGGATGACAAGATGAGCGAAAAATAACTAAATTAGAAATATGAGCTCGTTTTTCCTGTCATTTAATAACATAAGACCAGAATCTCTCATTTCATTAAGTGTATGGGTATAAAACAATCAATAATGCAATGTATCTGCCAAAACACATTATCCCTTAACTGTCTTTTTACATTAGTGTATCAGACACTGAAGGTCAATGTCTTGTAAAGGTGTATATCAGTATGTAGTGTCTGTACTTTAAAGAGTCCTCTCCTGCTGATGTTCAGGTGTATATCAGTATGTAGTGTCTGTACTTTAAAGAGTCCTCTCCTGCTGATGTTCAGGTGTATATCAGTATGTAGTGTCTCTACTTTAAAGAGTCCTCTCCTGCTGATGTTCAGGTGTATATCAGTATGTAGTGTCTCTACTTTAAAGAGTCCTCTCCTGCTGATGTTCAGGTGTATATCAGTATGTAGTGTCTCTACTTTAAAGAGTCCTCTCCTGCTGATGTTCAGGTGTATATCAGTATGTAGTGTCTCTACTTTAAAGAGTCCTCTCCTGCTGATGTTCAGGTGTATATCAGTATGTAGTGTCTCTACTTTAAAGAGTCCTCTCCTGCTGATGTTCAGGTGTTTATCAGTATGTAGTGTCTGTACTTTAAAGAGTCCTCTCCTGCTGATGTTCAGGTGTATATCAGTATGTAGTGTCTCTACTTTAAAGAGTCCTCTCCTGCTGATGTTCAGGTGTATATCAGTATGTAGTGTCTCTACTTTAAAGAGTCCTCTCCTGCTGATGTTCAGGTGTATATCAGTATGTAGTGTCTCTACTTTAAAGAGTCCTCTCCTGCTGATGTTCAGGTGTATATCAGTATGTAGTGTCTCTACTTTAAAGAGTCCTCTCCTGCTGATGTTCAGGTGTATATCAGTATGTAGTGTCTCTACTTTAAAGAGTCCTCTCCTGCTGATGTTCAGGTGTTTATCAGTATGTAGTGTCTGTACTTTAAAGAGTCCTCTCCTGCTGATGTTCAGGTGTATATCAGTATGTAGTGTCTCTACTTTAAAGAGTCCTCTCCTGCTGATGTTCAGGTGTATATCAGTATGTAGTGTCTCTACTTTAAAGAGTCCTCTCCTGCTGATGTTCAGGTGTATATCAGTATGTAGTGTCTCTACTTTAAAGAGTCCTCTCCTGCTGATGTTCAGGTGTATATCAGTATGTGGTGTCTCTACTTTAAAGAGTCCTCTCCTGCTGATGTTCAGGTGTATATCAGTATGTAGTGTCTCTACTTTAAAGAGTCCTCTCATGCTGATGTTCAGGTGTATATCAGTATGTAGTGTCTCTACTTTAAAGAGTCCTCTCCTGCTGATGTTCAGGTGTATATCAGTATGTAGTGTCTCTACTTTAAAGAGTCCTCTCATGCTGATGTTCAGGTGTATATCAGTATGTAGTGTCTCTACTTTAAAGAGTCCTCTCCTGCTGATGTTCAGGTGTATATCAGTATGTGGTGTCTCTACTTTAAAGAGTCCTCTCCTGCTGATGTTCAGGTGTATATCAGTATGTAGTGTCTCTACTTTAAAGAGTCCTCTCATGCTGATGTTCAGGTGTATATCAGTATGTAGTGTCTCTACTTTAAAGAGTCCTCTCCTGCTGATGTTCAGGTGTATATCAGTATGTGGTGTCTCTACTTTAAAGAGTCCTCTCCTGCTGATGTTCAGGTGTATATCAGTATGTAGTGTCTCTACTTTAAAGAGTCCTCTCCTGCTGATGCTCAGGTGTATATCAGTATTTAGTGTCTCTACTTTAAAGAGTCCTCTCCTGCTGATGTTCAGGTGTATATCAGTATGTAGTGTCTCTACTTTAAAGAGTCCTCTCCTGCTGATGTTCAGGTGTATATCAGTATTTAGTGTCTCTACTTTAAAGAGTCCTCTCCTGCTGATGTTCAGGTGTATATCAGTATGTAGTGTCTCTACTTTAAAGAGTCCTCTCCTGCTGATGTTCAGGTGTATATCAGTATGTAGTGTCTCTACTTTAAAGAGTCCTCTCCTACTGATGTTCAGGTGTATATCAGTATGTAGAGTCTCTACTTTAAAGAGTCCTCTCCTGCTGATGTGGTTGTGTCTTTTAAATGGGGTTTATCTGTACTCCATAGTATAGATTTCTTTCCTACCCAGCCCTAAAAGCAGCACAAAACTTCAAAGATTCTACACAATGTTTTAAAAACACAAGCATGCAATTAAATGTCAAATTAACACGTGCTGCAGAGAATCAAATATTCTTAGATCTCGTTGTAAATGGTTTCCCGTTCCTCAGTTTAACACCGAGTGTGTTTACATGTTCTTCTTAAATGTGATTATCTCAGCACTGTCGACACCTGAAAGTCATTATGTTAATGGCAATAACATGTTTTAACAGTTTGTGCGCCACTTGTCTATTTATAAAAGACAAGTAAACACATCAGTCAGACGAGTCATTATCTAACTGCCGAGGTCAAAGGTCACCCCGCACAGTAACACAGATGTTAAGTCGACAAAAAGCAGCTCAGTTTCAAACCCTTTCTGATGAATTCCTAAACAGCCGGGGGGATTGTTAAACTTTTTATAGCGCCAGTGTTTGGATATTTCTCTCGGGGCGGGTTCATCACAACAGTCAGACCCTCTGTGTCGAATAGAGTCGGGGGTTTGTCTCTTTTTACAGGAATGAGTCACGCTTCTTTGTTCCATTATTGGACACATGCAGTTTGTTTTGAGATCATTTAATACGCTTTTCACTACAGTAAGAAATGTAATCAGTTTTACGACGCAGTGTAATTGTGATTTATTCGGCATCACGTTCAGTTTGCTAGAGTTTATATATCTTTGCAATTGCTCGATGAAACAGGCCTTGAGATGAAGCGTTGTATAACTTTTCAATGACAGAGTAGACTTTCAAACTGGGATGAAAGAGAATAACAAACGTGTGTGTGTGTGTGTGTGTGTGTGTGTGTGTGTGTGTGTGTGTGTGTGTGTGTGTGTGTGTGTGTGTGTGTGTGTGTGTGATTGTCTGGTGAAATAAGAGTTAAAAATAGCCAATGATTGACTTTCGCTTATTGAACTGGCTTCCTGTCCACTCCCACAGCAGATGGTTGTCAAGGCAATACAATAACGGTGGCAACTGGCCAATGAGCAGAGAGACAGACGGAAAGAGACAGACAGACAGACAGACAGACAGACAGATAGTGCAAAGGAGAGACAGTTAAACAGCTTTGAGATGGAGATAAAAAGATAAGAGTTGAAGAGTGATGAGAGGAACTGTGATACTCCAAGTGTGTGTGTCTGTAAATGTGTGTGTGTGTGTGTGTGCATCAGGATATTAGATCATATCACAGCAGGACGAGTCTTATCAGATTCAAACATGAGCTGCACTGTTAGCTTCCTTCCCCTCAGGTCCTTTGTGTGTGTGTGTGTGTGTGTGTGTGTGTGTGTGTGTGTGTGTGTGTGTGTGTGTGTGTGTGTGTGATGACAAAGATGAACAGGGTGGTGACATTTTGTCAGAGGGCGTTGGACGGGTCACTTTAAGGCCAAAGGGGAATGAGTCGTGCTGCATTCAGGGCACCTTGGAGAAAAGTAGACTCACTGTGTGTGATATTTATATATATATATTAAATGTGTGGACCTTCTAGTATGAATTTATACTTTTTTTCTTATTTCCTGTAGTGTGTTATATAGGTTTTTGTGTATGTAAATGGTCTGCAAAGACACCTGAACATCAGCAGGAGAGGACTCTTTAAAGTAGAGACACTACATACTGATATACACCTGAACATCAGCAGGAGAGGACTCTTTAAAGTAGAGACACTACATACTGATATACACCTGAACATCAGCAGGAGAGGACTCTTTAAAGTAGAGACACTACATACTGATATACACCTGAACATCAGCAGGAGAGGACTCTTTAAAGTAGAGACACTACATACTGATATACACCTGAACATCAGCAGGAGAGGACTCTTTAAAGTAGAGACACTACATACTGATATACACCTGAACATCAGCAGGAGAGGACTCTTTAAAGTAGAGACACTACATACTGATATACACCTGAAAGCTAACTTCATATGGCCTCTTTGAATAATCCAAAGAGTCAGTCTTCACGTGGGAACACTCTACTATTTCTGTTATCTTATTCAACCCGACAGGATCTGCAGATCCCAGCCCGCATGTTCCAGTTTCTCAAATCCAGGACATAGAGTTCTGATCCCGCGCGCATTATAAAATGTGCTCCGACATGCTAACGTGACTCCTTTAAAGGAAGATAAATGTGCAGGTAGAAGGGCCTTGATTTCCCCCAGAGGAAACCAAAATGCAGCTTTTCCCACAATCCTCAGGCTGAGAAATGAGCCGGTCTGGAAGTCATTCTGCTGCCGATACTCTCCTCAAGAGAGAGAGAGTGTGTGTGTGTGTGTGTGTAGGTTTATGTGTATGGAACTAATGACACACACACACACACACACACACACACACACACACACACACACACACACACACACACCACACACACACACACACCACACACACACACACACACACACACACACACACACACACACACACACACACACACACACACACACACACACACACACACACACACACACACACACACACACACACACACACACACACACACACACACACACACACACACACACACACACACACACACACACACACACACTCTCTGGAGGAGTCATCAGTTTCTCCGTTGGTGTTTTAATTTAATGACCGACCCTCCAAACCACAAACCATGGGTCAATATAAATCAATACAAAGGCTGCGAGGGGAGTGTGTGTGTGTGTGTGTGTGAGAGTATGATTTAATATGTGGGCACCTTGGGTAACAGGATCCATACCCACACACACAGACTTCTTTCAGGCTGAGAGTTTTACAGCAGCGTAAATCACCGCTACTAAATCACCATTTCATCAACTGTCCACTTTCAGCTTTCTCTACGTCGCTTTGGGAGACGTACAGAAGTTTCTCTTAAGTCCTGTTGTCGTAATAAAAACCAAACCCCGCAATTGAAGACCATGATAAGTAGAGTTACAGAGGGTCATCTCAAACACTCTATAATGGCTTTCTTTCTAGGCTGTGTCGAGTGAAACTGAGCAACTGCGATCAAAACCCCACTAATCAACCTGAGCTGGTGTTATAGCCGTGTGTGTGTGTGTGTGTGTGTGTGTGTGTGTGTGTGTGTGTGTGTGTGTGCAGTAGGACAGATGTCCAGCTTTTTCAGGAAGCGACAGAAGCATCCGACGACACACACACACACTCATTGCTAATGCAGCAGAGACATATGGGCTAGCATTATAAATAGAGACGTCAAGCTGCAGCTAACCAACTACTGCTCTATTTACTTACACACAGACACACACACACACACCGGCACAGACACACCGGCACACACACACACAGGCACAGACACACCGGCACACACACAGGCACACACCGGCACAGACACACCGGCACACACACACACAGAGACACACCGGCACACACACACACACAGGCACACAGACCTGCACACACACACACCGGCACACACACACACACAGACACACCGGCACACACACACACCGGCACACACACAGGCACACAGACCTGCACACACACACACAGACACACAGGCACACACACAGACACACACACACAGACACACCGGCACACACACACACACACACTGGCACACACACACAGACACACACAGACACACACAGACACACCGGCACACACACATATTCATAAAAGCGCTTGTTCAATTTGTCCTTTTTTTAATTTGTATTTTCCCTGTTTATTCCCCATGGAGAATGCGATGATAATAATGAGGCTTAATAAATTGTGTTTTGACTAAAGCACAAACACACTCCTGCAACACAATTAAACCTGCAATCATAATAACTATGTTTTGATTGTAGGTGCAAAATGTCCTTAATACAGAATACATTAACCGCCTAAGACTACACATTTGACTTTGCTTAATGCTGTAAGAGTGTGTGGAGCTGTGGGTTTGAACAATAGCAGCCCAATGAGTCATTTCTTAGGCACTACCTTCACACAGAGACAAAACACACGTAACTGAACACACACTGCACTCAATGACTTATATTTGCACCCATCACTAACACTTTATTTCTGGTAAGGCTAAGTGACGGCGCCGGGGAGAAGAGAGAGAGATAATGATGTGACGGAGAGGATGAAGAAGAGGGTGAAACAGAAGAAGAGGAAGAAGAGAGCGGAGCACGACTCCGGACTTTTCCCTGTGTTTTTTATTTATCGGTTGTAATTTATTGGCTTTTATTGTGATTGTAGTAATGTGTTTTTATTACATGTACAGCACTTTGGCTCGACCAAAAATCGCTTTTAAAATGTGCTTTATAAATAAAACTTGATTTGATTTGAAGGAGACAAAGGAGAGGAGAGAGAGTCCGCACCCTCGTGTTGTACAACATGACCGACTAAACGCCCTCCTGAGACCTTCATCAAAGCCTCCCCATCATCAGAAACACACACAACTACTGCTGACCGTGTGTGTGTGTGCGTGCGTGTGTGTGTGTGTGTGTGTGCGATATGCCAGCAGCAAGGTGCTCTGTGAGGTCAGTGGCTCTGAGACAGGCGACAGACTGACATGTCCGTAACAGCAGGACTTTGAAAATCCCCTCAACACTTCTCCATGTCCAGCTGCTGTCAGGCTGTTAAAGGACTATTACTCTTTAGTTGTTATTGTTTAAAAAAAATCTGAGGCACTTTGATCCCAATCATGACTGCTTTTTAAACCATTTTGTTCCTCGTCGTTTCATTTTAAGACCAAAAAGGAGCCCATCACTACCTAAAAAGCTGACGAACACATTTCTAAAACTGCGTTTCTGTGGTTATGTAAATCACAACCCAATTAAAAAACGATGCCAGCTGTAGCCACAAGCCATACACATTGTTTAAATCCAACCATTAACACATCACATGTATCCCAACGTGACAAAAGCCAGAAACACTCAGCAGAAAATCTGGAAAGTTAACAGAAAATCCTGCGAGAAAAGCTAAAAAATAAAAGGCGTGTTCACCAGACAGTCACACGCTGATGATGCCATTCGGGCCAAGCGATCACTCAGAGCACCAACGTGACGCTGACCAGGAGGAAGTGCAGTCGCTGCTAAAAACAAAGAGACATTTCACTCATGGTTGGCTCGGAGAGAGAGGAAGCTACCAGAGAGACGGGACATTTTCACTGCCGTCCTGTTCGGAGGAAATGAACCGTCAGAGCCATTTCAGCTACATTCAGAAAAATCTAATTCAATACATTGGGAGGCGTGTGGTGCAGTGGGTTAGTGCGTTGGTGTTGGGATCAGGGGGTCACAGGTTCAAAGCCCACTGCAGTCAGCATGTCGTTGTGTCCCTGAGACACTTCACCTCAAAGTGCTCCTGTGGGGATTGTCCACAGTATTGAGTATGTAAGTCGCTTTGGATAAAAGCGTCTAACAAGTAACATGTCATGTAATATTTGACTATAGTTGTGTGGGGGAAAACTTAGCAATGTCTTACATATAGTTATAAAAGAATCTAGGCTAGTAGTTGCTACCAAAGCTATGAAAAATACTTGGTTCTGATTGGCTGTTTGCAGGGTCTATGCAGGAATCCCAAAGTCAAATGTAATTCCTTTTAAGACCTTTTTTAAGACCTCATCTCCACTTGGAGTTGTAACCGGTTACCTTGGCGACACACTTTACCTCACATTGACTATATACAGTATTGATTGTCCTTCCTCCTTATCTTCCAACCATTTGCGATATTTTGGGAACTTTAAGTATTTTTGGAACTTTAAGTATATTTGGAACTTTAAGTATTTTTGGAATTTACGGTATTTTTGGAACTTTAAGTATTTTTGGATCTTTAAGTATTTTTGGAACTTTAAGTATTTTTGGAACTTTAAGTATATTTGGAACTTTAAGTATATTTGGATCTTTAAGTATTTTTGGAACTTTAAGTATTTTTGGATCTTTAAGTATTTTTGGAACTTTAAGTATTTTTGGAACTTTAAGTATATTTGGATCTTTAAGTATTTTTGGAACTTTAAGTATTTTTGGATCTTTAAGTATTTTTGGAACTAGTATTTTTGGAACTTTAAGTATTTTTGGAATTTACGGTATTTTTGGAACTTTAAGTATTTTTGGATCTTTGGACCCTTTCCACTTGGAGTTTTAACCGGTTACCTTGGCGACACACTTTACCTCACATTGACTATATACAGTATTGATTGTCCTTCCTCCTTATCTTCCAACCATTTGGACGCAGACTTGCATTTCCCCATAACGATGAACAACCGGCATAAACGGGCCTTCGCGCGCTATCAAGCAGTGAGCGTGCGATGTCCTGTTCAGATGACGTCAAATCCAACGGGACGCCATAAATAAACTACACAGAATCACACTACACACCTACGCAATGATTACATTCAGGCAGACTGTAGAATACAACCTCTTTGGACAATTTATATACTTATTGGAAACAAGCTACAAAATGTAATACCTTGGAAAATGCTGTTTAATACTTTTTAATAGCCTTAAATTTCACTAAATTTATTTATCAACTTTTAATACTTTTTAATAGCCTTAAATTTCGCTAAATTTATTTATCAACTTTTAATACTTTTTAAGAGCCTTAAATTTCGCTAAATTTATTAATTTATTTATCAACTTTTAATACTTTTTAATAGCCTTAATTTACGCTAAATTTATTTATCAACTTTTAATACTTTTTAATAGCCTTCATTTACGCTAAATTTATTTATCAACTTTTAATACTTTTTAATAGCCTTAAATTTTGCTAAATTTATTTATCAACTTTTAATACTTTTTAAGAGCCTTAAATTTCGCTAAATTTATTTATCAACTTTTAATACTTTTTAATAGCCTTAAATTTCGCTAAATTTATTTATCAACTTTTAATACTTTTTAAGAGCCTTAAATTTCGCTAAATTTATTAATTTATTTATCAACTTTTAATACTTTTTAATAGCCTTAAATTTCGCTAAATTTATTTATCAACTTTTAATACTTTTTAAGAGCCTTAAATTTCGCTAAATTTATTAATTTATTTATCAACTTTTAATACTTTTTAATAGCCTTAATTTACGCTAAATTTATTTATCAACTTTTAATACTTTTTAATAGCCTTCATTTACGCTAAATTTATTTATCAACTTTTAATACTTTTTAATAGCCTTAAATTTCGCTAAATTTATTTATCAACTTTTAATACTTTTTAATAGCCTTCATTTACGCTAAATTTATTTATCAACTTTTAATACTTTTTAATAGCCTTAAATTTCGCTAAATTTATTTATCAACTTTTAATACTTTTTAAGAGCCTTAAATTTCGCTAAATTTATTAATTTATTTATCAACTTTTAATACTTTTTAATAGCCTTAATTTACGCTAAATTTATTTATCAACTTTTAATACTTTTTAATAGCCTTCATTTACGCTAAATTTATTTATCAACTTTTAATACTTTTTAATAGCCTTAAATTTTGCTAAATTTATTTATCAACTTTTAATACTTTTTAAGAGCCTTAAATTTCGCTAAATTTATTTATCAACTTTTAATACTTTTTAATAGCCTTAAATTTCGCTAAATTTATTTATCAACTTTTAATACTTTTTAAGAGCCTTACATTTCGCTAAATTTATTAATTTATTTATCAACTTTTAATACTTTTTAATAGCCTTAAATTTCGCTAAATTTATTTATCAACTTTTAATACTTTTTAAGAGCCTTAAATTTCGCTAAATTTATTAATTTATTTATCAACTTTTAATACTTTTTAATAGCCTTAATTTACGCTAAATTTATTTATCAACTTTTAATACTTTTTAATAGCCTTCATTTACGCTAAATTTATTTATCAACTTTTAATACTTTTTAATAGCCTTAAATTTCGCTAAATTTATTTATCAACTTTTAATACTTTTTAATAGCCTTCATTTACGCTAAATTTATTTATCAACTTTAATACTTTTTAATAGCCTTAAATTTCGCTAAATTTATTTATCAACTTTTAATACTTTTTAAGAGCCTTAAATTTCGCTAAATTTATTAATTTATTTATCAACTTTTAATACTTTTTAATAGCCTTAATTTACGCTAAATTTATTTATCAACTTTTAATACTTTTTAAGACCCCGTGGACACCCTGGTTTGGTTACCATTAAACACTTACACTGGAACACAACACTTGTTAAACAATCAGTGCATGAAGTAGCCTAGCTGAGCCTTAGTTAGATGGACGGTAATCACCTTTGGCATCATGTGCATGTATCTTTTAATGCAAGAGTTGGCTGAAAACGAGAGGTGGGAAATGTGCAGTTATTTTTAAGGATGCAAACTTATTTAAAACTACTATAAAAACAACACTGTCTGCAGTTTCCATAGGTGCAATTAACCTGAAGAAAAGCACACGAGTGGATAAAGAACCCTTAGAGATAAATGGCTCAAAATCTTGGCAAATAAAACCCAGAGAAAGCGTAAGAGGATCGTTTTTGCGACTCTTTAAGATTTATTCAGTCGTGACGTCCAGGGTTTTTCATCCTCTTGTAAATGGCCAATGATGTAATCCAAGGTGCCCCAATTATAACGTAATCATGGAGGGGGAGGGACTCAGCTTTGTCTCTCGCTCCACTTCACACATTATCTCCTCACATTGAAGTCCGTGTGACCGAACGTGGTCACTGTCCGTCTTTCTTTCTCTGTTGCTCGCTAGATATTCACTTTGCTGCCGGTGTGTTTTCAAGCTCGCTCACATGTTCGCTGCCGGCACAAAACATGCCAGAAAGATAAAAAAAAAGAGAGAGAGAGAGAGAGAGAGAGAGAGAGAGAGAGAGAGAGAGAGAGAGAGAGAGAGAGAGAGAGAGAGAAGGGCAACATAAGGGCTTTTCAAGGAAAACTAATGGACGACTGGACTGCTCAAACACAGCCACAGGACACACTCTCCCTGTCTCACACACACACACAGCCACAGGACACTCTCCCTGACACACACACACAGCCACAGGACACTCTCCCTGTCTGTCTGTCTGTCTGTCTCTCTCTCTCTCTCTCACACACACACACACGACACACTCTCCCTGACACACACACACAGCCACAGGACACTCTCCCTGACACACACACACACAGCCACAGGACACACTCTCCTTGACACACACACACTCTCCCTATCACACACACAAGCCCCATTAGAGCAGATGACTGCCTTGGAGCCAGGTGGCATCGCACTCGCCTCCCGATCGCCCCTTTTTCCCTCTTTCTCTCTGCACAGCCTGCCCCCCAGACACACACACACACACACACACACACACACACACACACACACACACACTTTAGACAATCCCAAGTCCCCCTCCAAATACTCTGGTGCACAAACGCTCGCTAGGGGCCATAGCCGATCGCCCTAATCTAATCCTCACGTTGGCCCCCTCACTTTGAGCGATATAAAGAGAGGGAGGACCTATGGCTGCAATAAACCAGCT
The DNA here is from genome assembly GCF_902827165.1 of Trematomus bernacchii. NCBI lineage: Eukaryota > Metazoa > Chordata > Actinopteri > Perciformes > Nototheniidae > Trematomus > Trematomus bernacchii. The sequence continues at coordinate 131,088 of NW_022987776.1, forward strand.
GAAGTAGTTTCAGAAAGATGTACTTATTCACTGACATGTCTAACTTACAGGAAAACTGTTAAATGTCCTTTTTTTTAAACCACATTTATTCAGCAAACAGAGAAAATGTTAGTGGCAGATTTTCTAAATAAAGCAGATTTACTGTAGATTGTCTCAATGATTTGAAAGATTGCTTTAACTCATCAATCAAATGGGGAATTCTTAGAAAGAATCACAAAGCCCAATTAAGTAGGGACGCACCAATGTCAAATGATTACGCCAATAACAATTCTGCCGACGTCATTGTTTGTAGTTTGGTTATTTGTTGTTATTTATACTCCTAAAAAACTAGTAATGGGCATCATCGTGGACTGCCATTCTCGCATGTCACCTTATTTGCCGATGGTCATTCTTGTATTGTCACGTTACGTCACGATTTGTCTTAAAAAATTACTTTAAAATGATGTTATGGTGGATTTTAGTGTGTATATGTACTTGTGTGACATACATGTTTGGTGTTGTGTTGGTGTTGTGGCCCCTGGGGTGATTTTGTTAGACTCCTATCTTTGTACATTTTGGAGCGTGTTTGATGTCTTTAAACCAGGAGAGATGTGATTGGTTAACTCACAAAGTGCTTTTTTTTTTTATATAAGCTATGATTTCTGGGCGTTATGCTTCAACTAACATTGTATTCTTGTGGATAGATAGCTAGATATATACTTTATTGGACACAAATTGGGAAATTATATTCTTACAGTTTTGTTGAATAGATTGTTTGTCCAGTTCCTTACAGTGAAGGCTCATATATCTAGTTTGCTGACAACTTTTGCCCAGAAACAGTCACATTTAGCTGATTTATTGTAGACGTAGTCACAGAGGGAAGGTCACGGTTACGGCCCGTCCACACAGCAGCGTCAAAAAATCTTGAAACGCTTCTGCCCATTCACTTTGAATGGGGTGACGTCACTTTGCCTCACTTTTCGCCGAACTGCATTGTGGGAAGCAGAGCGGAGATTTTCAGGATTTTCAGGATTCAAAAGTTGAGCAACATTCAACTTTTGAAGCTGAGGTGGAAGCGTCAGCCAATCAAATCCTGTGTATGCAAATCTGACAGTTCAAGCGCTAGCCAATCAAACGGCGTGTATGCTGGGAGAGCCAGACCGCAGGTCATTTCCTCATATTCCAAAACATGGAGGAGAAATGAGCGGTAGGGAATCACCCGGTGCTTTATGACCAGTCCCTATTTACCTACCGGGATACAAACCGGAGGAGCCAGGCATGGAGGGAGGTGGCAGAGACAGTGGTAAGTTTTCGCCTGTTTGGGGAGTTTATATCCAGTTTACTTCGGGCTTTTTTGCTCCAAGCACCTCCAAGATTTTTTTAACGCTGCTGTGTGGACGGGCCGTTAGGGTTTTGCTGGAGCCCAAAAAAACTAAAAACATTCAATTAAATTGACTACAAAGGCCCCACCTTCTGTTCTCTGGGGATGATCCACAGAGAGACAGAGAGAGAGAGAGAGAGAGAGAGAGAGAGAGAGAGAGAGAGAGAGAGAGAGAGAGAGAGAGAGAGAGAGAGAGAGACAGAGAGAGAGACAGAGACAGAGAGAGAGACAGAGAGAGAGAGAGAGTGGCTGCTCATATATTCAGCCACAGGCACACACACACATTTTCCTATCGCTTGGTGTCTAAGTCGGTGACCAGGAAGTCCACAAGGAAGAGATTAACACAACGGAGAAGGAAGTACTGCAGTGTGTGTGTGTGTGTGTTTGAATAATGAAAATAAATGTGAATTAAAACTGCTTTTCTGCCCAAGAAAAAAAACGAAAACTTAATCAAGCAGCAGAGACACCACACACACCACCTGTGAAACCACACATACCCCGAATACATCCTATCACACACGTCGACATGTTTTTTTTTTGCCGTCTATCTCTCTGACACACACACACACACACACACAGTGAAACCACACATACCCCGAATACATCCTATCACACACGTAGACATGTTTTCTTTTTTTGCCGTCTATCTCTCTGACACACACACACACTCAGTAACCACAGGCAACACAAATAGCTCCCATCACCTCTCTGCCTCTCAGCTGGTGGTATATTACATGTGGTTGAAACTCAGCTAACCATGAGCCTCCACGTTGTCGCTGCATCTGAACAGCTAACCTGCAGGCGGTGACTCACGTGAACCTGGAAGACTCACAGAAACACGACTCACTTCCTATATCACTACTGTAATTAAAGAGCCAAAGGTTAAAGCCTTATCTCAAGTGTGTGTGTTCATCAACAGAGCAGCAGGGGGTCCATCAGTCACCCAGAGCAGCAGGGGGTCCATCAGTCATCCAGATAAGCAGGACTGTAGGAAACACCTGCTGTGGGGCCGAAGCACCAAAAGACCCCCACAGATCCACTCTGCTCGCTCATGTGAGAGAATGAGATTAAGAAATGACCCGGAAATAATCGAAGAGGGTCAAGATTTTACACTCGCTGACTTCCTGGTTCAGAGGAGTGATTTTGTGAAAGCATCAGCAGGAGAGGACTCTTTAAAGTAGAGACACTACATACTGATATACACCTGAACATCAGCAGGAGAGGACTCTTTAAAGTAGAGACACTACATACTGATATACACCTGAACATCAGCAGGAGAGGACTCTTTAAAGTAGAGACACTACATACTGATATACACCTGAACATCAGCAGGAGAGGACTCTTTAAAGTAGAGACACTACATACTGATATACACCTGAACATCAGCAGGAGAGGACTCTTTAAAGTAGAGACACTACATACTGATATACACCTGAACATCAGCAGGAGAGGACTCTTTAAAGCAGAGACACTACATACTGATATACACCTGAACATCAGCAGGAGAGGACTCTTTAAAGTAGAGACACTACATACTGATATACACCTGAACATCAGCAGGAGAGGACTCTTTAAAGTAGAGACACTACATACTGATATACACCTGAACATCAGCAGGAGAGGACTCTTTAAAGTAGAGACACTACATACTGATATACACCTGAACATCAGCAGGAGAGGACTCTTTAAAGTAGAGACACTACATACTGATATACACCTGAACATCAGCAGGAGAGGACTCTTTAAAGTAGAGACACTACATACTGATATACACCTGAACATCAGCAGGAGAGGACTCTTTAAAGTAGAGACACTACATACTGATATGACCCCATGAGAATAATTGGGCCTCTTTAAGCAGTTAATAATGTGAGTTTTTTTCTAAATTCCCAGACAGACAGTGGCAGTAAAGGGGAAGAGGTCAGACACACGGACCTCTGACCATTGAACAGGAAGTTTCCATTGGACATGACGTCAGTGCCAGCAGGAAACAACACACACACACACACACACACACACTTAAAGAAACGGGAGTGTGGAGAACGGGAAGCACGCCAGCAGCAAATCAATGTCCAAGTTGAATTCTCACTTTGGAGGATTTCTAGCTACCCAGAGAGCTGCAGGCTGAGATCCAACAGAGAAAAGTGGAGGGAATGATTGACAGGAAAGGGCAAAAGAACACAGTATATTAAGATTACTTCTTATCTGCTGTCAGCTGTGTGTTTTATACCCGTTATATATCACTCTGTCCAACCTCTGGGTTCACTGACTACATCCTTCAAGAACATACTCAAAAACCCCATGAATTATTTTTATAAAATCTTTATCCCTCGAGTGCAAATCCCTCTTTTTTCTTGCCACTAAGTCAGGAGTGGGGATCCAACTTCAAAGCAGGCTGAAAATAGCCAATAATCAGCTTTGTATGACATGCCTGCTGAATAATTTCCCAGCTGAGCTCAAGAGAGAAAGTTAAAAACCAATCGGTCCGACTCTGCCAGTGCAAAACCAGCAGGAAATCATCAAGAACTGGCATTATTACAACAGATGGGAACTAAAATAATTAATAACAAATGCAGATTCACGCTGATGAGATGAAGAGCGTATTGTGAATAAAAACTGACAAGGACTGCATGCTTTCAACGTGATATTGTGACGGTGTTGGTAGAAGTGTGTGGCTGTGGCTCAGTGGATAGAGTGCTGGACTTCAAATCAGGGGGTAGCAAGTTCGAGTCCCACTGCAGTCAGCATGTCGTTGTGTCCCTGAGACACTTCACCCCAAATTGCTCCTGGGGGGATTGCCCACAGTACTGAATGTATGTTAGTCGCTTTGGATAAAAGCGTCTAACAAATGACATGTAATAAGAAGTATAAAATGTCTCCAAAAAAAAGCCCCACTTGTTCTTTACTGTTATGATTACCACGAGGCGTGTGGCGCAGTGGGTTGTGCGTAGGTGTTGGGATCAGATGGTCACAGGTTCAAACCCCACTGCAGTCAGCATGTCGTTGTGTCCCTGAGACACTTCACCCCAAAGTGCTCCTGTGGGGATTGTCCACAGTATTGAGTATGTAAGTCGCTTTGGATAAAAGCGTCTAACAAGTAACATGTGATGTAATGTAATTAAGAGATGCTAACGCTGCAAGAAAAGTGGGGGAAAGGAAAACTACAGGGGTATATTACATAAAGTGACACTAACGCACATTCAAAGTGATTTAAAAAAAGGGTAATACTTCCAAAAGCAAAGTTAGTCCAAGCCGTGTTTGCCTTCAGTCAAAAGGCTGATGGAAGTTTGTTTAAAAGGCTCCTTCTTCTTTCCCTCACATTATACTAAGTGCTGGGGAAGATAACAACCAACGGGACTTCCACATGCATCAACATCAAAAAGCCATTTAATCATTGCTCTTCCTCTCTCTCTCTCTTCCTTCCCTCTTTTCTCCAGTCTTCTTGCCAAATACCATTTCATGTCTCTGGGGAGAAGGAAACATTTAATAAAACGGCTCGAATCGAGTTCAGCAGCGTGGAGCTCTGTGGCCTCGCTTCTCTTCCCAGAGAGTTAACTCTTAGCCGCCAGACGGATGTTTTTAAACCTGATTTTTTAGTAAGCAGTAGGGGTGGGAATCACCAGGCTCCCCACAATACCATACTATCGCGATACTTAAGCCACGACACGATAGTATTGCGATTCTACGATATGCTAAGTATTGCGATACGATATGCTAAGTATTGCGATGCGATATGCTAAGTATTGCGATACGATATGCTAAGTATTGCGATACGATATGCTAAGTATTGCGATACGATATGCCAAGTATTGCGATACGATATGCCAAGTATTGCGATACGATATGCCAAGTATTGCGATACGATATGCCAAGTATTGCGATACGATATGCCAAGTATTGCGATACGATATGCCAAGTATTGCGATACGATATGCCAAGTATTGCGATACGATATGTAAGGGATAATGTGCAGCGAGGCGGTCATTATGCCTGATCAGCCTGTCGGGTGTTCTTTTCCCCATAATGACCAAGTCGCTGCACATTATCCCGCTTATCACACGGCCACATTCTCAACCAAGTAACGACATGACTCCCAATATGAATTGAAATGCTTTTATTGATTTAGAAAATGTTTTTATTGATTTAAAAAGTAGTTTTATTGATTTAAAATGACATGCATCCACTAGGAAAATAGTCAGTTTTTGAGGAGCTTTTTGATTACACATTTGAAAACATCGTTGCTTGCTTTAAAAAAGTAGCACAATTCATGATGTCAAACCTTGGGAAGTATCGAGATGTCCCTGCCCTAATGCCAAAGGAACTGCACACTGAATATGTTTTGCCGTTTGATGTCTGGACCGTTGCGTAAAAAGGACCGTAGCTCCGTGTTGAGGGTCTCTGCCCCGTAGCTGATCAGCTAGTCTTTAAATAGTTTCATAGCCCATAATGTGGTCCGTCTTTTTGCCTCTCTTACTTCTCCGCTGTTTTCTTGTCCCTCTTGTATTTTTCTTTTCTTCGCTGGGGACTCATCAGCCACTAACTATTCATCCTGTGTTCTCCAAATATATTAAAATGTATATTAATTATCCTCCATGTTGCTCTCAGACGGGAGACAACGGAAAACTTAAGACAAGCAAACCGTTAAATCGACCGGACTTCTTTCTGCAGATGTGAGCGTCCTTAACAACGGTCAATAAGTCCTTGACAGCGGTCTGTACTACTGGATTAACAATGTGTCACGTGTTCTGAAATGACCAATCAGAATCCAGTATTCAACTAAGCCATGTAATAAATTGCGATATTGCAAATCACATGGCTCATATCCAGGTCCGTCTTCCCTTCCTGGTTAAAAAATGTATTTGCAATATGAATAGTTTATGTAAGTAACCCAATGTGTGTTCTTTGAACCTGAAAAGGAGATGGCATTATACGTGTCTTAACGTAACTTCCTGTTTTATATAGACATGCTTTTATTTAGAAGGCGATGTATTAGAAATCATCAGTCAAGTGTACGACCATCTTTCAGAGGGATATGCTACAGTTTATATCATAAAATATAGTTACTTGGCGTCCGTGTATCGACACAATATCGCCACACAATTTCCCCCCCGCCCCTAGTAAGCAGACTTGTCTGAAATCAACCCTAATGCGGTGTTTTGTATTCTGGTTTCAGGGCAAATGAAGTCTTTGGGGTTCAACAAAAGAAATGTGTAGCTCAATTGCACCGATTTTATTCACTTCTAACAAAATGTGGGGTTTTCAGCAGGGGTTCACTGACACTAGAAATATATGCAGCTCAGACTGGAGCTCGGGGCGTGTGTGCTTGAGCCATTTTAAATTACCAAGATGTCAGCGTTTTTGGGGTAACAAAGAGCATTTTGGGGGAAACAAGTGAGACTCATTTGCATATCCTTTTACCAACAAGACATACAGGGCATGGAAGAACTGTTTTCCGTCTGATGACACACACAGACGTTGTTTTATCATTTTTTAATTGATTAAAGTATGTTTTTAACAAGCCGGCGTGTGCATAGATGTGGTTATTTAACATCGCTACTGCGCTGCTTAAAAGGCAACATGGTCGGCATATATAATGTGAAGAATTTGCATCAGAGCACTCAGAGTTAATTATTCGGTCCTCTGCTGTATATAAATTAATTGGTTATTAAAGGGGCAGGTTTAAAAGGTTGAACTATGTTATACTTTATCATTTAAATGGCAAAAAAGTGAAATATAGTGCGTTGTTTGACAAAATGTTACCTTCATCTCTGTCAAAAGGCTAATATGAATAACATTTGATTGATTTATTAACTAAAACTCTGATTTAAAAAGGGGCCTTATTATGCTTTTGGGGGGTTTTACCTCTCCTAGAGTGTGTTATAGTTATTATGTGGGAGGCTGTGGTGCAGTGGGTTAGTGCGTTGGTGTTGGGATCCGGGGGTCACAGGTTCAAACCCCACTGCAGTCAGCATGTCGTCCCTGAGACACTTCACCCCAAATTGCTCATGTGGGGATTGTCCACAGTGTTGAGTATGTAAGTCACTTTGGATAAAAGCATCTAACAAGTAATGTCATGTTATAAAGGTTTTGATGCATGTAAATGGTCTGCAGAGGTGTGACTTGTTCACGAACAAGGAATTGTCCTGTAACCTCTGAGACTTTTTGTCCCCCTGAGACTCTGCAGGAGGAAATCTAACAACATCCCTCTCACTAAAACAGTAATTTTTCAAAAGCTACAACTGCTGCTGTCATAATAAATATCTGTGAGTTTGCTTCTCATACACTGGAACAAATGCTGCTCCAAAACAAGTTAAACAATCATGAAAACAAGGTGTTTTCACTTGAAATAAGTAGAAAAATCTGCCAATAGAACAAGTGAAAATTAGCTTGGTAAGATTCCTTGAAATAAAAATGGATATTTAGATAAATCACATCTTGTAATTATCAGGAGAACTCATTTTGAACTATATTTGACCAGAATCAGGAGATGTCGTGTTACAGAATAATCCACAAACGCTCAAAGGTTTTCTGTCTTCTGATGTTAGTTGGTGATTTTCTAATAAATATGTAAATAAATATGTGTTTCATCTGAGATACAACTCAAAATAAGATAATTTGACTTAACAAGATGACGCATTGTCTAAAAACAAGAGCCTATATCTCACTGCAGTGTTACCCCTGAAGTTATTATGTCTGATATCAGGAGGAGAGACATGTTCTGACTAGATGTCACACACACACACACACACACACACACACACACAAAAAGCATCCTGCGTCATCTTCTCTACGCTTACTATTCACTCTCTTCATCTTCTTAAGTTTCCTCTCTGGAGTATAGAGAGGTCTCTGAGGCTCTGACCCTTTCATATTGGATGCAGGTAAAAAGTGAAGTTGTTCTTCCTGTTCTGTACACGTCGCTTCGGATAAAAGTTAAATCAGAGTATAGATTAGGGCGCCTGACCTCTTACATTCAGGTAAAACCATCGCTGATCCCCCCCGACTGCTTCATTTGGCAGAAATGTAAGGTCTTGACCTATCAGAGCGCTTTAAAGGCCACACACACACAAAGAGAAATATCCAAAGACGTGCTTGGACCTTAAGAGGCAAAACCAAACACATCTCCTTTAGACTTGTACATAAAAACTATTTTACGCTGACACAAATTCACATCTCCCTGAGAAAGAAATAGAAAAATGTGTTTATATGATTTGATTTATTTAGAATGTGTAAAACAATAATACATATTATACAATACAAACGTAATCAGTGTCAAATTGATATACAGAAATATGACTGCATGACTTCAACGTGATATAATTCACGGTATAGTAGGGATTGATCATTTTTTAATTGTAATTCTCGTTAAAGAATACACAAAATAATGACGGTGGGAGGATCTGAACCAAACTACATATATTTAGCCTTTAAAGGTCACCTATCACGCTATGTGTAGGCAATAGCATAGGTCTCAGATATATAAAAATATATAAAAAACATGTCTATGAAGTGTTTTGCTCCAAATACCAAACAGATCACCCATTCTAGCCATGCCTCATATCCCTCTGTTTCACTTCCTGTTTCAAAAGTGCTGATTTGAGTTATAAAGCTTTAAAAAATAAAAAAGGAGGGGGCTGAGCTCATACGGGACGGGCAGCTCAAGGTTCAAGGTTCTTTATTGTCAAACTAACATAGCTACAGAGTAATTATGTCGTTGAAAATCTTAGGTCACAGGCTTCTCCACCAATGTAAACTACTGTCTAAACTAAATACTGCGGTGATGAAACGCCATATCATGGATTATCAAGGATTATCTCTGAAACAGTATGGAGCTCAAAGGCTTTCTCTCTTGCCGGTTATACCACAAGGTGAGTTCCTTTTGATTTCCTGCTTCTTCACACACATGCTCTCCAGTACAGGTTAGCTCTGAGTGTTAGCGATGCTAATGTAAACACCGACCATATCACGTCCAAAACAGTCGGGCATTGTTTCTGATAGCAACGTTTCTGATAGTGCCGTGGGTCCACATTTCAGATATTACGTCATATCGGACGCAAATCTGGATCAGCTCCGTTGTTCCCCCGTTTTTAGAGATTTGGGTACGGAGGAAAAGAGAGAGGGTTTTATTTCCTGACGCTGCGTGAGTTCCCTGACACACCGGGGACACATGTTGATGAAGAGAAGACATCAAAAAGTGCATTCTGCATGATAGGTCCCCTTTAAGTTGGGATTCTTTTTGCAGCTCTAATACTGACTAAAAGTAACCTAAACATTTAGTTATTACCAAAAAAAGTGCAAATTTGCCGTAAACCGCTCTAAAAAAGTGGCTAAAATCATGAAGTAGTAAATAATCATTCAGCTTGATTTTGAAATTGATTTGGCCGTTATTTTATATCCATTTCATTGTCTTTTCAGATTCTGAATACTTTATTGTCCCCTTAATATACATCGAATGGAAATGTGTATTTGGCACCGGCAATTAAAAACTAATTTATTTCAAACTCTAAAGTCTTATACACAAACATTACTGATTCTAAATTATATATAAACAAATAATCGACTTAATTACACATCCGAAAAGTGGTGGGAAGACGTTTACACTTATTTAATCCCACCCCTTCTCCCAAAAACTAAATTACTAACATATATATCTATTTGATTTGATGACAACATGTTGATGACTCCAGGTATAGTTTTATATACGACACTGATCAATAATATATCATCCAAAGTGTTTGGACACCGAGTGCATTCTCATTTTAATGGGTATCGTTGAGAACTCATATCAAGCAAATCACCAAAAAACTGCTTTCTTTCACCTCAAATCAATTCCGAAACTCACCTATTTGTAACTGTGAGTGTCTTTGAGTTTCTAGAAAAGCATTATTATTATTATTATTAACTGCAGTATTCTTTTGTTCAGTTGATAGAAACTTGGCAGCAGGGAAAAATTGCAATAAATAGGGATCTCTCAACTACCTTTTCACCAAGTGTATCCACAATTTCTGTAAACCCAGGGCTCCAAACTCCACTTGAAGCGTAAAGGCAATAGCTAGCAACATCTGTTCAGAAAATGGCTTCACTTTACCGTAATGAAGCTTTCTCATCTAACAATATGCTATGTTACAATATCCAAAATGGTGCGATCTAGTTAGAGATGTCCCGATCCGATCACGTGATTTTCAAAAGATCGGAATCGGGAGAAAAAAATCGGGGATCGGGAATTTTTTTATTTTTTTTTTATTATTTCATTTAATGTTACAAAACAAAAATGACCATGTTCACGTCTTAAAGTCATCCTGAGGCCTTAGTTTTGGGTTAAAATGACACAACATCATGTATGTGTTGCTTCTTTTGGGCTTGTTTTCATAGACCTGGTTGCTTATTTCTCTCAAATCTGGCAACAGAGTGGGCGCAGTGTCTAATAGTAGCAGTAAGCTAACAAGAGGCTACGTTCAGCTGGTGCCTCGGGACAGAGAAAATGTCAGGAGTTTGGAAGTATTATAAAATTGAAAGCGAAGGCAGTGTAACAGCCAGATGCAATGTTTGCAAGGCGGAGGTTCCACGTGGTGGAAAGAACAGAGCTACGTTCAACACGACCAATCTAATACAAACACCACCAACAACACGACGAGTGCACAGCGGCCACTCAGGTAACGGCACTGAAACAACCGACACTTTCAGAGACTTTTAAAAGGAAAGAGAAACTGCCCCAGAACAGTGAAAAGGCCCAAAAGATAACAGCCAAGATAGCTGAATTCATCGCGTTGGATGTCCAGCCGTTATCTGTGGTGGAGAACGTGGGGTTTAAGGGACAACTTGAATGCTTTTCTCCTTTTTTTTTCTCTTAATGCATTGCATGAAGATCGGATCGGGAAAAATCGGTATCGGCAGATTGTCAAAATCAAATGATCGGAATCGGATCGGGAGCAAAAAAAGGTGATCGGGACATCCCTAGATCTAGTCTCCAATAACGATATAACATTGACATATTGCCGACCCTATCATGACGTATTCATGTGGAGAATACAGACTATTAACCTTAATGCCATTTCCTCACTTTACTTCACCAGCTTTCCGCCGTTACTTCAGTGTTAATTACTTTCACTTCCCTCACACTGAAGGACGCTATATCATCCTTGATTGTGGTTTATTTTATGTTCAATATTTTACCATCCAATCAATAAGTTAAAGCCTATCTGTCAGGTAAAGAAGAAACAGATAGTACATTTACTTCGACCTGTGAATGTCCGCCACATAAAAAATGACTTGTATATCACGTTGGGACAAATTCAAGGACATTCTGGGTCTTTTTTAGTAAAATAAAAAGACCTACATTTGCCATTTGGGTTAAGAAAGACGCACATTATGGATTTATTTCCCTACAAATACATCCTCATCTTGCCCGGACACACTCCTGAGCCACTCAGTTTTAATTTGAAACAGCGTTTTCAAGGCCATCCGTTCTTTTTCAGAGACCTTGAAGGCATTGGTTGATATATTCAACAATAATAAAAAAAAGACCGAGGCCCTTGGGAAGCCCTTTGGTTGTTTTATAATTAGAAAGTGTTGACTTGAACGCAGTACAAAATGGTAACGGGCACATCTCTGCTTAAATAAAACAGAGAGGCAGCAGAACAAACATCATCCTTTTTTAATTGCAGCATTTTAACTCAGACACGTCTTTGAAGCCGCGCACTAAAAACAAAACTCCTGACACAGACATACACATAATTAGCGTCGAGTTTTCACCCAAAAAAAAAACTTTAAACATTAAATGTAGCAGAATGGAAGGAGCTGACGTGAGTCTTATCACTCGCACACACCCAGCCAATAAAAGGTCACACACACACACAATCACAGCTTTACATCTCCACACTGTCACTCACGTTTATAGCCTCTCACACACACGTATCAAATCACAGTTTTTCCTCTCACACTTTCTGGTCTGTAACCACAGACACCGCAAATCTCTATCATCACCTCTCTGCCTCTCTGCCTCTCTGCCTCTCTGCCTCTCGGCTGGCAGCTCATTACACGTGGTGAGAGCCAACCAAGCCACAGTCTGGCCTCCTGCACATTAATACGGCTCTTAACAAGCTGGAAATTACAACAGTCACCAAAACAAAGCTTCTGGAATAATCTAGTGAATATTCGTCCTGAAGAGTTGTGGATTAATCCATTCGGCTGTCAACGAAAGACGTCAAAAACAAGTCATTTTACGTCACATTTGGGTAATGATGAGGTACATTTCTCACACATTAAAGACCAAACTGTCAATCAAGTATCAGCATATTTCTAATTTATGAAAGTAATTATTAGTTGCACTGTTTTTCTGATTAATCAATCAGTCAATAGGTCAATGAAATGTCTAGAAATGGAAAACGAATGACCATCAAAAGTATCCAGAAGTTAATTTTGTCCAACTAAGATCTCCAAACCAAGATGAAAGCAAACCAAGCCACAGTCTGGCCTCCTGCACATTACTACTGCTCTTAACAAGATGAAAATTACGACAGTCACCAAAACAAAGCTTCTGGAATAATCTAGTGAATATTCGTTCTGAAGAGTTGTGGATTAATCCATCAGACTATCAACGAAAGACGTCAAAAACAAGTCATTTTAAGTCACATTTGGGTAATGATGAGGTACATTTCTCACACATTAAAGAACAAACTGTCAATCAAGTATCAGCATAGTTCTGATTTATGAAGGTAATTATTACTTGCACTGTTTTTCTGATTAATCAACGTATCCAGAAGTTAGTTTTGTCCAACTAAGATCTCCAAACCAAGATGAAAGCAAACCAAGCCACAGTCTGGCCTCCTGCACATTACTACTGCTCTTAACAAGATGAACATTACAACAGTGACCAAAAACAAAGCTTCTGGAATAATCCCTTGAATATTCGTCCTGAAGAGTTGTGGATTAATCCATTCGGCTGTCAACGAAAGACGTTGAAAACACGTCATGAGGTACATTTCTCACACAATATAGACCAAACTGTCAGTCAAGTATCAGCATATTTCTGATTTATGAAAGTAATCATTAGTTGCAATGTTTTTCTGGTTAATCAATGAGACAGAAGGGTCAGAGGTCAGATAGAGCAGCAGTGGTTCAGTCTCTTATTTGAGCAGACATTAGTGGGGTGGATCTCTGCAGACAGAAGGGTTTGAACCCAGTGTTTCCACTAAAGGAGGGTTGCGCTATCCACTGAGCTATCGTGCCAACACCCACAATCACTAACAACTCGCTAAATTCTCCGAACGACCCCACCCTCTGAGCTATAAACTTAAATATGTTTCACAGGCAGATTAAACTCCATAGCAAGACAACCAGACTGCACACTCTTAACTCCTACCTGACAGAAAGACAACCTGAGAGGGCGAATCAAGTTGTTAAATTGTCTGGATATGAAGCATCTTAAACAACACGGGGCACAAAGATGTTCTCATGATATTCCCTAAAAGAAGGGGAGGGGGAAAGCTTCTAAATCCGCCCAACAGACCGTCTGGACTTAGTGGGTTTCGCGACACTAGCCATGAAATCTCTAACACACTACAGTCAGCTGGCAGGCGTCCACACACACACACACACACACACACACACACACACACGCACGCACACGCAGCGCTGGGATTACTCTGAAATGTGGCTGGCAGCCGCCGCCGGGCTCATGTAGATCCAGCTGAATATCAAAACATATTCGGAGGGGATTTTCAGGGACGGGTATTAACAGCCCCGCAACGAAAAAGAGCTCAGACACACAAACACTATACCTTCAAATACAGAAGCGTAGGAACACAGGAAATACCACATCTTTAAAAAGGTACATACTTTACATATGCTGCACATATGGAGAGGAGAAAAGGGAGGAAGGTGATAGGACATGTGTTTCCAGTCTTGTGTTGAAACTATTTCTTGCTCTCTACACCGCAGAGATTCCTACATTCATTCAGGGGGACGAATACACATATGTTAACACCTTAAAGAGCCGTTCTTTACCTACAAATACTACCACTAATTCTGAATTGAGCACACAATAAAGACGTAGCATAAACTGAGTGCCTGCCACAACCCTATCCGCCACCTTGAAAACAGACACGCAACAGGAAGCATGACGTCATCCAAAGAAAGTTAGGAATCTGACTAAAGTTACTTGGAGGTCTTTCGGGACACTTTTGCTTCTTAGAGCGTATCCAAAAAGGCACTAAACATGCATCAGAGTACTGGACCATGTGTAAATACATTATGCAACAAACTCATGCAATGTTAAGTGTGTTTGAAATATTCATTTAAGTCGTGAGAGGGGAAAAAAGTTACAGTTTCTGGGGCTTTTGGGGGCTTTATTAGACTTAGCAAGGCATTAAAAACTGTCTTGGTTGGGGGGTTTGATTTTCCTGAGTCACTCATAAGGAACGTAAACACTCTTTGGATTAAGTTTTCAAGACACGGTGTAAAAATATCCATCACACTGGTCCGTGAGGAATCTCTGAATGTTTGGGAGAAGCCTTCTTCACAACAGCTGGGCAGAACGCATACCCACAATGCATTGGAGCTATAAGTCCGAACAGACCTCATGTCCTAATTTAAACCTTTTGTTTACACAGAATAAGTATTTTGCTCTTCTGATATAACTTGGCTAGTTGGGAGTTTCCTTGTACCTTGCTCACGAGCCCCAAAATAGAAAATGATTTCTCGTTGACCTTTACAACTCCGAACGAATTTTTTCGAACGTTTCCCAAAACTATTGAAATACAACTGAGGATTACAATGTCATCCTTTGGCCTTGATGCTGGCTGATGTGGGAATGTAACCGTATAGCTATAATAACAACATTAGCATTTAACAATTGTTTTAAATATGGATAAATCTGCCAAATACAATCAATAGTTCCCAAAGCACACAGAGTCCTAATGTCCCCAGAATATGATATAAATCAGCAAATCCTCATATTTAGGATTTCTCACAGATATTGAAGTGATTGTTAAATTGTATATATTGATTGTTGGGCTTTTAGTTATGTCTTTAATGTGTGCATATGTATAAATGTGTTGATTGTGTATATACATATTTGTATTTTGTACATTGTGGAAAACGGTATTTTGATCTGTCTGTACACACAAGTCAACTTTGTCAATCTCAAAATATGTTTGTACACACAGAAAGGTCGAAATACTGTTTCCCACAGTCCCGAGGTATAAAAAACTCACACATTAAAATGCAAGAACACTCAATCATTTACAAAAAAAACACAAAATAACCGTTTACTTCAAACTTTGAGTTTAAGAATATATTACTAGCGGGCTGACAGATAGCACAGTGTTTAAAGCGGGCGGCCCATATGTAGGGTACCACTTCTGAACATTTCAGGTAATGTCATCCCCCCTTTTTCCACTCTGCATCTCCAAGAAAGTCTCTCTGGCCCGAAAAATATCATAAATAATCAAAAGGAAAAAGCTCGAATGGACACCGTTGCTGCTTTTCAGACACAATTATTTAAGCTGATTTATTAACAAAAACACACTTCAGAAGCCACACTGTAATTATTTCCCAATTGAATTTCTTTCTCCATGTTATTGCGGGTCTCTCATCTTCTCCTGTGTTGATTATGGACGGCACGCACTGGGTGTAAACCACAGTGAAATATGCAAGTTGCCTAATTTGGTCAATTATCAGTCCCAATGTCCCCGAAATATATGATTTACACTGATATAAATCAGCAAATCCTCATGTTACTAGCGTGTTGCCGGATAGCACAGTGTTTAAAGCTATGTAGTGTACCACTTCTGAACATTTCAGGTAATGTCATCCCCTCTATCCCCCTTTTTCAACCCTGCATCTCCAATAAAGTCAATCTCTGGCCCAAAAAATGATCCAACATTTAAAAAAAGATTATGGAAATAGCTCAAATGGACACCGTTGCTGCTTTTGGACTAGGGCTGCACGATTTGGGGAAATAATCGAATTGTGATTTTTCTGACAGATATTGCGATTGGATTTGCGATATTTGTTTTAAAGCGACCCAACGGAAATTTATTGTAAAATGCGGCCATATCTCCGGCTAGGAAGGTCGTATCAACGTGCTCCCGTCTCTAGCACCCCCGCAGCCCGAGCTACGAGTGGAAGAACGAAACTTACATTAAACTTCCGTTGCTTTAAAGTCAAGCTTCAGTTTCAGATTCACCCTGTAATAGATAACATGTGATGGAGCATTACTAACCTGACTCAGATGCTTTGTTTCACCAAACCATCTAGAAAAGTATTTCAAAAACAGTTGGCAGGTGATTGGATCAATCTGTCTATCACCTTCTATCATGGGCCACTTCTGATTGGTTAACAATGACTGGTACATGTGGAGCACAGCACTTCTGATTGGTGTGGATGACTGACACACAAGAAGAACAAACAAATTAATAAAATAAAATAATTATTAATTAAATAATATTAATTTAAAATCGATTAATCGTTCAGCCCTATTTTGGACACAATTATTTAAGCTGATTTAAACACTTCAGAAGCCAAACCGTAATTATTTCCCAATTGAATTTCTTTCTCCGTGTTATTGCGGGTCTCTCGTCTTCTCCTGTGTTGATTATGGACGGCACGTACTGGGTGCAAATCTCTCTACTGCCATCCCTTAATCAGCTTTCTGATCTTGGAAATCTTTTACCATCTTATTCTGTAATCATTCCAGCTTGGCTTTGGCAACACATCAAATGGCGTGCCAGATAAGCCCATTGAATTTAAATTGACTTGTATTGACTGGCAGCTTTGGCTGGATGCTTGACAGACCAGACGAAACACGTTTTGTGGGAGAAATAAGAGCCGAAGAGTGAAGACACGTTCACATTTATGCATTTTCCACTCCTACCTTTTAAATCATACCGCCTAGGGCTGTGCAATTCATCGTATTTTAATCGCAATTACGATTTTGGCCTTCCACGATTATGAAAACAACATAATCGAAAAAAAAGATTATTTTGCTTTGCTAGGTTGTGACATATTTGATCTAATTCATTTTAGTCTAATTTATTTTTATTTATATATGTTTAGTAGCTTGTGGAAGTGCGCTCCAAAATATTTGTTGATCTTGTTCATTGGTATTTATTATTTTGATATTATTTATTTAAATATATCATTTATTTTTGTATTGGTTTTTCAGTTGAATTATACGTTCAGGGTAATCAACAGTTAAAAAAATACTGTTCAAATGATTATTTGTATTTGTTTTAAAGTTCAATAAATGGATGTTTTCAAAGTCAATGAATAATCGTATTTAATAATCGTGATATCAATTATTGACCCAAATAATCGTGATTATGATTTTTGCCATAATCGCACAGCCCTAATACCGCCCCATCATTTCTTCTCTCAGTCAATTACCCATTTGGAAAGACATGAGGCACTTTCACGGCAAATACCCACAAAGCTTTTGCATGCAAGAACAAACCAGCTGTACCTTGAGTTACACAACACCACAGAGAGCTTGGTTGCACCTGAACGCAGAGGCAGGAGCCGGAGATAAAAGGGAACACAAACAACACAGAGAAGAAGAATAAGATGTAAGAGAAGCTGA
>NW_022987776.1:149126-176626 GCF_902827165.1 Trematomus bernacchii
GTGTGTGTGTGTGTGTGTGTGTGTGTGTGTGTGTGTGTGTGTGTGTGTGTGTGTGTGTGTGTGTGTGTGTGTGTGTGTGTGTGTGTGTGTGTGTGTGTGTGTGTGTGTGTGTGTGTGTGTGGGTTTCTGTAATAAAAATGCGAAATGTAATTAAAATATTTGGGAAATGTTATTATGGGTGTGTGCTGCAAGAGTTCAACTTTAATGATGTGACGCTCAGGAGGAAAAACAATGGAGATGTGTGGGAGGGAGGGGAGGGAGAGGAAGTGAGCATGTGGACGGAAAAACATGGCAGCAACGTAACATTTATCTCAAACCATGTTCATGTAATGCTGTAATGTCATTCTCTGACAGCTTCTACTTCTATATACTATATAAAGTGACCACAAATTGGACCTATGATACATAGAACAGTACGCTTATAAAACAATACAACATTACCATACAAATACAAATACAATGCGGTCAAGGCAGTACCAACAAATGTGAACAAGTCAATAAATAAGTTATTGTGCATGTGTTTGTCAGTGCAGTTGATAATTACAAATCTAGAAATAAATATGTTATATAAAAACGGTATGAGCTATATAACACACTGTAGGACAGGGGCAACCTTAAAACGCATAATAGGGCCTCTTTAAATGACAGAATACTATAGAAACTACTGAGTTACAAGTTCTCCGTTGAAAGTCAGACTTTAATAAATCTACAAAAGTATTAACTTTACTCGTAGACCGTATGGGACGTCCGCCTGGATAAAATAATCTCCGGAATGAGAAGAAGTGTAAGAGAGGAACTACATCGAGATAGAGAGAGGATGTAGAAGTGCAGAATAATGAGAGTGAAAGTTATGAGAGAGAGAGAGAGGAGAAAGGTGAGACAGAGGTGAGAGAAAAGGGAGGGAGGAGGCGTGAGTTTGCATAAAGAGGAGAGGGAAGAAGAGTGATAGAGGACGAAAAAGGAAAAGTGTGTGTGTGTGTGTGTGTGTGTGTGTGTGTGTGTGTGTGTGTGTGTGTGTGTGTGTGTGTGTGTGTGTGTGTGTGTGTGTGTGTGTCCAGAGAAGGAAACAGCCTCACAATTCAAGACAAAAGCTTGTAATGAATCACCTCTCTCTCTCTCTCTCTCTCTCTCTCTCTCTCTCTCTCTCTCTCTCTCTCTCTCTCTCTCTCTCTCTCTTTCCTGTAAGCAGGGAACAGCAGCTCCTTCACTCACAGCTGCATCAACAACAACAACAACAACAACTTTAGACAAAAATAAATAACGTACTCACAAATATCCTCTAACGCAGCGGTTCCCAACATTTGTCAACTCAGGGCCCACATGAGAATCACATTTTTTTTCACGGCCCACATTCAACCATAAACAATTCAGAGCATGTGACACGTTGTTAATCCAGTAGAACAGACCGCTGTCAAGGACTGTAATGACCGTTGCTAAGGACTGTAATGACCGTTGCTAAGGACTGTAATGACTGTTGCTAAGGACTGTAATGACCGTTGCTAAGGACTGTAATGACCGCTGTCAAGGACTGTAATGACCGTTGCTAAGGACTGTAATGACCGTTGCTAAGGACTGTAATGACTGTTGCTAAGGACTGTAATGACCGTTGCTAAGGACTGTAATGACCGTTACTCAGGACTGTAATGACCGTTGCTAAGGACTGTAATGACCGTTGCTAAGGAGGATCAAGAAAGAGAAAGGAAAAGAGGTTCAAATAAAAAAAAATCTTAATAATGAAAATGTTTCCACACAAATCATAATGTTTTGCAAATGATTTGGCGGCAAATATTGAATTTACATTTACACCCTTTAATATGTTATTTGGGCTTTTCGATGAAGACTGCACACGGTTAATAAATACAACTATTCTTCTGGCTAAAATACATATTTTTAAAAGTCAGTCAAGGAGTAATCTTAATTTAAGGTGTTTGAAGAGTAGATTTAAAATACAATTTATTTTGGAAAAGGCTCATCACGCCATGAAATGGGAAATAATGAGCTCTAAGGAAGAGTGGGATTTAAGGAACAATAAATATGCCATTTTGTGTTTTTGGTGGTTTTTGGTTGAAATGTTGAAGTGATCCTACTGACTATCTTTATTTCTTCTGTTTCTGTTTTGTTTCTGTCTGAGATGGGAATGTCATCTCCTCTATGTTATTGTCATGTCCATGCTTGAGTCTTTAGCGTGTAAAAAAAAAAATAATAATTATGTGGCGGCCCACTTGCAATGCCTTCACAGACCACTAGGGGGCCGCGGCCAGGGGAGGACTGGGACTACAAATCAGCCCGGGACTCTCGACCGGCCCATTTCGGTACCGCCGGCCCACCTCGGTACCGCAAGTAATTACCGCTAGTACATTGTCAACGGGGGGGGGGGGTGCTAGACCTTATCCGAGCGGCCCACATCGTCCGACCGGCCCACTTCAGTACCGGCCCATCGGGATTCGTCCCGAACGTCCCGATGGCCAGTCCGCCCCTGGCCGCGGCCCACAGGTTGGGAACCACTGATCTAATGGCTAGAGTTGAGGACCACCAGATTTCAGTTTCATCCTGTTACACCGTGGCCACCGGTTCTCACTTATTGGGAGGTGGGAGAGCGGACTGGACATTTCCAGATGGTCTTTCTGATCCGTCCTTCCGTCAAACATTTGTTTTTGTTTCATTGTCAACTTTAGTTTTGTTCGCCTGCCGTCAACACTACCAGTTACCAGCTGTAAAATAGCAAATAGGAATGAGTTGACGGGGGAATGGACCGATCGGAAAGTAATGGAAGAGCAGAGAGTGGTTGGAGTCCGCAACACACCTTCTTGTAACACAGAGCACACACATAACAACATATTCAGGCTGTCCAACAACATCCTGTCTGAACCAAGCATGTCCTGAACAGTGATTATGAATTGTTCCATCATATCAGAGATACAGGGTCCCACGATTGAATAAAGTCAGACTGAAGCACTGTTTTATGCACCGGTCAATCCTCGGTTTGAATTCAGAGCTAAATCCCAGGTCAAATGTACGTTAGAGGGTCTCTATCATGTGTTCTCTATCATGTGTTCTCTATCATGTGTTCTCTATCATGTGTTCTCTTCAGTGATTGTGATGTTTTTTTTTAATGTTTTTTCCCCTGCATCTTGTCTTAGATATTTGTCTTAGTCTGATGTTGCAAATGGAGCTGCTGTGAAGCAAGAAAAATGTCAGACTCGATCTGACAATAAAGTATTATCGCATAGTATCGTAGCCCGTCTCTTCAAGCATGCTTTGAGGGTGTGTGCTTTATGCTGGGTTATGATAACTCATAGGGTTAATTCATGGATATATTGATGGCCTATACTCGTTATCTAGCCGCTTCATTTTGATCTCAAAGTGCATCAGATAGCAGCATTTAAATTTAAATGCTAAATGTATCTTACATTTTCCCATATAGGCTGAACTATTTATATGAATGTTCGTATTGTGATATATATTGCAGCAAAGGACATATTTTTCTAATATGTTGCAGCCTTAAATCAGAGGCTACACAGGATGGTATCACAACGTGGAATTCAAAGCAGTGCTCGGCTTAATTTAATAGTGGAAGAACTAATAAAGTGCATGTGGAAGTTTTGGATACTTTTGATATCCTTGATACTTGAATACCAGATCATCATTTGAGCATTTGAACTGTGTCTCATTCTCTTTTGTGTGTCTCTTACATATGTATGTGCTATGATGGTGGTTTAATTAGTGAGTTTCTGAGGGTTCACAATTACCCTTGAAAACTCTTAGTTATCAGACTGACTAGTTGTTGGTCGGTCTAAAAAGTTTGTATGTTTTATCTTGATAACTTTCCTCGCAGATGAACATGGTGGCCAAATGCATAACAAGAAGGTTACTAGTACCATCAACAAATAAGGTTTGCCTATCAAATCAGTGGACTACACTGAGATGGAGCCAAACTCCTGGCCAACATGGCAGGTGGCCTATGTATTATTTTCTTGCTGTTAAAAATAGCTTTAAGTATCTTGTCGTACACAGTGAGTGTGTGTAACCAATAGATATGAATCAGTCACACAGCTCTGTGAGGCTGTACTTCCATATCTCAGTGATCTGTGTTTGAGGACACGACGTGTCTTTGGCTCCATTTCCTCTCACATTTCCCCAAAAGATGTGACACCGGCACAAACTGTACCGTATATTTAACTGTTTCTCAGTTTTCTGCTCTTAGTTGAATTGGTCCAAATCCTGACTCATAACTGCAGCTTTAAAAGTACATGTGCTATTCCCTCAGGCTAGTACCAAGTCTTTCCTGTTGATGGATTATAATGAAATCTAACACAGAGGATTGACATTCATATATATCACAAATATGAAGCTCCTAAATAGTTCAATCTGATCTGATGGAAAATATTGAAATGTATTAAATAAAAAGACCAAAAGTAGAATATATCTATCAGACCTTCCCTCTCATCCATGTTTTCGTAACATCCCGACTGGATTACTGCAACAGCATTCTCTATGATTCACCTACATCCTCAATGAACTACAATATGTCCAAAACTCCGCTGCCCGCATGCTCACCTCCACCTGACGCTCCGACCACATCACCCCTATCCTCCAGGACCTCCACTGGCTCCCCACCAAACACCGCATTGACTTCAAAATATTACTACTCACCCCCTACCTCAGTGACCTCATTCAACCAAACTCTGGTCATCAACCCCGCCCACTTTACTCACACTTGGATTAGGACTACTGTTTCTGTTTTTTGTTTTCTTTGGACTGTTTCTGTTTCTGTGTTTATGCCAAAAGCGGATAGCGCGATAAAATTAAATGTACTATTATTATGTATATCGGTGACACACTCACTGTGTATGACACAATACTTAAAGCTTTAAAGCAATACAGTTTTAAATATGTATTCATACAATAATGGAGAATGGAGAGAAAGGCATGGGAGGGTTAGGGTTGTGAATATGTGTCACTGTAGCTCCAGTTGACTGCCTGAACTAGCTCACAGTATTAGTTCAAATATTTCATCTTTAGAGCGTGAAGGAAGGTAGAATTAGAGGTGACAATCAAAACAAATGGACTTATATTATATACAAACAGTTTTAGGTGACAGTATTGAACAGAGAACAGAAAAGAGAGCATTAAATATTTCAAAGTTATATTCCAAAAAAGAATATGGAAGAACAGAACATGCTTTAAGTCATGGTGTAAAAACATGGTTATTGAACTGCATTGGAATGGTTCAAAGGGGTTATTGCTAATTAATATATATATATATATATATATATATATATATATATATATATATATATATATATATATATATATATATATATAAATGAAAATGTATATCTCTCTCTGTCTTTGTGTGTGTATTTTCTGATGAAATTCAGATGTTTTATTATGAACACTCGTGAGTGTTGTGCAAACTCTGACACAACTTCATAAGATCTGTATCAACCCTCAGCCTCAGCGTCTCATTGGTGGACCGACACATGTGACATCTTTATTTCATCATCAGTGGAAACTTTGAAGGGTTAGGGTTATCAAGTCATCTTTGGGTTTTTGACTGAGCCACGCTATACTTACTTACTTTCCCTGAATGTGTACTTCTCTATATTGTTATTTCCTTTTATTTTAAATACTATGAGCATGCACCAAAGTGTGTGGATGTTAGTTTCTCTGAGCAGCTTGCACCTTGCATGGCAGCTTCTGCCTCTCTAGGAATGGCTGTAAATGTGTTAATGCTGCTCTGAGAGGGTGCAGACTGGATAAGCGTTATAGAAATGCAGTCCATTTACCATGTTTTTACACCTTGACCTATAACTATGATCTGTTCTGACTTTCTGGCAGGTGGCCTGTGCATTATTAACCTGCTGTATTTCATTAAAGCATCATTAAAAACAATAGTGTTACGTGCCGTGTTGTGTGTGTGTGTGTGTGTGTGTGTGTGTGTGTGTGTGTGTGTGTGTGTGTGTGTGTGTGTGTGTGTGTGTGTGTGTGTGTGTGTCTCTCCCTCTCCCCCTGATGGTCTCCCTCCAGGTGCAGCCTCTCCCTCAGGTGCTCCCAATCCCCAATCAGGGCCTCCATAAAGGACCTGAGGAAGGCTGCAGGCTCTGGCCGTTTCTCAATGTCGAGTATACCTGCTGCAGAGCCACTATTTCACGTACGTCATTGAGTGGCGCCGAATGCTGGGCATTTAACATGCATTTAAACAGTCCTTCGGCGCCACTCGATGACGTAGTATACTTGAAATAGTGGTTCTGCAGCAGGTTTACTCGACATTGAGAAACGGCCCGTCTCTCCTCCTCCTCCGGCTGTGTGTGCAGCATGTGTAGTGTAGTGTAGTGTAGTGTGGTGTCTCTGTCTCTGTGTGAGGCCTACTAGTTTAACCTGTGTTTTGTTAATTGTTAGATGTGCTCCAGTGTATCTTTGTGTATTGTTTTTACTTTGGTCACTTTCTTTTAGGAGAAAGTTGTTCTTAGTTTACCTTAAGTTTACTTCATCTTGTGGCTTCAGCAATCAGTTTCCTCTTTTCTCTCTCTCTCTCTCCCGGTTATTTGATATGTTGTTACTCCCCTTTGTACCCCTAGTCCAGGAGGGAACGTAACAAATAGCAACAGTGGAGCTTTAAGTGTCTTATTGTATATAGTGAGTGCGTGTAACCAATAGATATGAATCAGAGTCACCAGTGCTATAACTCTGTGAGGCTGGACTTCCATATCTCAGTGATCTGTGTTTGAGGACAGCCTCAGTGCTTTTGGCTCCTCTCACTTTTCCCCGAAAGACGTCCTGAAACCACCAAAAACTCCCCGAAGTGAACCAACCCTTTAAAACCTTGAGGATGACATTCCTTTTGCTCCAAATTACACATTTCTTCAATTCAATAACTTTGTGAATGAAATGTTTTAATATACGTTTAAATATGAAAAGCTCTCTTTGAAATAATAACATTGTATTATTATAATTATTATAATCAGAAATCACTGTGACTACCCGATCCGCAGTGCGCACGTGCGAGATGGTCCGCCATATTGGACAACTCCATACGGCAACCCAAATAGGACATTTGACGTCTAGACGGCTGCCCGATTTGTATTGCGCATGCGCGAGTCATAAACGACTCAAATATCTATACAAAAATATTTTATGTAATTTTATTTAATTTGAAATAAATTGAAAGATATTCACAGTTAATGTAATTATATATAAATGATTAATTCCATACATATTGCATACATTCACACAGTCAATATTTCTTCAGTATGATAGCTGTCTAACAGAAGTAAAATCCATTTCTCACTTATTCTAAGAATGTACTTAACCCACTAAAAGGACCCACTAAAAGGAGTTGTTAAATAATAGTGAAGTCACGTTGTAATAACAATAACTCATCTCTCTCGTTCAGATTAATGTTGTCGGGTTTTTTGAGTTTTCTTTTTTTGCTTTGCCAAACGCCACTGTGTCAAGTGTCCTATTTGGGTTGCCGTATGTAGCTGTCCAATATGGTGGACCATCTCGCACATGCGCAATGCGGATCAGGTAGGGATGCGCGGATCGGGTAGGGATGCGGATTGGGTAGGGATGCGGATCGGGGGATGCGGATCGGGTAGGGATGCGGATCGGGTAGGGATGAGGATCGGGTAGGGATGAGGATCGGGTAGGGATGAGGATCGGGTAGGGATGAGGATCGGGTAGGGATGCGGATCGGGTAGGGATGAGGATCGGGTAGGGATGAGGATCGGGTAGGGATGAGGATCGGGTAGGGATGTGGATCGGGTAGGGATGTGGATCGGGTAGGGATGCAGATCGGGTAGGGATGTGGATCGGGTAGGGATGCAGATCGGGTAGGGATGAGGATCGGGTAGGGATGAGGATCGGGTAGGGATGAGGATCGGGTAGGGATGCGGATCGGGTAGGGATGAGGATCGGGTAGGGATGAGGATCGGGTAGGGATGAGGATCGGGTAGGGATGTGGATCGGGTAGGGATGAGGATCGGGTAGGGATGTGGATCGGGTAGGGATGTGGATCAGGTAGGGATGCGGATCGGGTAGGGATGAGGATCGGGTAGGGATGCGCGGATCGGGTAGGATGCGGATTGGTAGGGATGCGGATCGGGTAGGGATGCGGATCGGGTAGGGATGAGGATCGGGTAGGGATGCAGATCGGGTAAGGGATGCGATCGGGTAGGGATGTGGATCGGGTAGGGAGATCGGGTACGGGTAGGGATGAGGATCGGTAGGGATGGCAGAATCGGGTAGGGATGATGGATCGGGTAGGGATGTGGATCGGGTAGGGGATGAGGATCGGGTAGGGATGAGGATCGGGTAGGGATGCAGATCGGGTAGGGATGAGGATCGGGTAGGGATGTGGATCGGGTAGGGATGAGGATCGGGTAGGGATGAGGATCGGGTAGGGATGAGGATCGGGTAGGGATGCGGATCGGGTAGGGATGTGGATCGGGTAGGGAGATGAGGATCGGGGTAGGGATGCGGATCGGGTAGGGATGTGGATCGGGTAGGGATGCAGATCGGGTAGGGATGCGGATCGGGTAGGGATGTGGATCGGGTAGGGGATGCGGATCGGGTAGGGATGCGGATCGGGTAGGGATGAGGATCGGGTAGGGATGCAGATCGGGTAGGGATGTGGATCGGGTAGGGATGAGGATCGGGTAGGGATGCGGATCGGGTAGGGATGTGGATCGGGTAGGGATGTGGATCGGGTAGGGATGTGGATCGGGTAGGGATGTGGATCGGGTTGTCACAATCACAATCAAAACAGCAAGAACTGGCTTCCAGGTTTTATTGGTTATTTGTAAGCTTTATTATACAGATACTTGATTACTGATAGATATACACCAAGGTATGAGAACAGTTTATATAACACTGCAAGATACAACAAAATAAATGCATACAATCTAATAATAATCTAACATTTTTACATTTAATGAAATCACAATCATTTGATTTGAAATAAAACATGAGTATAATAACACACAATTAAAAACAAGTGAATTAAAAACATTTAATGTAAAAGCGATGGTTAATGGTTGACTGACTTTTTAACTATCTATATAAAAACACGGTGCAGCCCAAAGCAGTGATCCTATAATCACATGTCTCTACAAGAATAGCAAGATATATATATACATATATATACACATATATTTACAATATAAAATAATATCTTCATACAAAACTAAATATATGTTTATAATAATAATAATAATAATAATAATAATAATAATAATAATAATAATAATAATAATAATAATAATAATAATAATAATAATAATAATAATAATAATAATAATAATAATAATAGTAATAATAATAATAAAGAATAGGTACTTTCAATATTCAAATCCTTTTTTTTCAGTATTATTGAGTATTTATATTTGTGGGTATATATATACTATCTTAAGTGTCATCTTTTGTAATTTTAAATTATACATTTTAAATGATGTATCAATCCAAATAATAACAATAATATAATGACATGTTGCCGTTGGTCTCTCTCTCTCTCTCTCTCTCTCTCTCTCTCTCTCTCTCTCTCTCTCTCTCTCTTCTCTCTCTCTCTCCTCTCTCTCTCTCTCTCTCTCTCTCTCTCTCTCTCTCTGTCTGTCTCTCTCTCTCTCGTGATCAGACTCAGATGTTGTGTTTGCATGAATTTCTAACATCCAGTGTTTAAATCCTGTTTCTGAGCCGCTGTGTGAAAGAGGACGAGGACAGAGGGAAGTGAAATGAACAGATTAAGTGTCCCGTGTCCTCAGGGTCACAGTGACTACAGCAACACAGAGCATCAGCAGCAGAACACTGAGCGCTGAGCATCTCACTGCGTAGAAGGTGGAGTGAACCCCAAAGGGGTCTCTGTGCTTCAGGAGGGTCTTGGTTGAAAACAGACACTGCTTTCCATCAGCAACTGCACACCAATACTCTCCTGTGTCTTGCAGAGAGAGATTAGAAATGCCCAGTCTCCCATCAGGGTACTTGCGCACATCGCTCTGGTTCAGTTTAGGATTTACTATAAAGGTTCTTCCTTTGGTTCGGTTCGACTTAAAGAACCAAAGAGGAGACTGACCCTTTTCCCAATCTTTGCATCTGAGAGTGACTTCTTCTCCCTCTGAGAAGAGCTCTACAGCAGAGGGGGGGAATTTGGGGCACACAAACAGCTCATATGTTTTCACAGTACAAAAGGCTTTACAAGAGTACACACCTGAGTGATTTAATGTTACAGATGTCAACACCAGAGAGTAGTTTTGGTCCCCTGAAGACCCAGTGAAGTTTGGCTGTACTTTGTCACCGTTGTAGAATGTAGTCGTCCAATATGGAGGGTTCTCTTCACTGAGATCAGTGACAGGGCACTGCAACACAACCCTGTCTTCCACTGAGCGATACATCCACTCTGTGTTCAGCAGAAACTGTGCAGGGTTACTGCTGACACACTGCTGTTGGTTCATCAGCAGACAGTTGTACACATTGAGGTCAGTTGTTGAGAAGTTGGATATACGTAGAGCTGATGTCTTTTTCACCACTTGGTATCTTCCTCTATCATTGTCCATCACTGATGCCGTATCGTCCCCAAAAACTCTGGTCCATATTTCTTGTTCAGATCGTTTGTCCCATTTGAGCCACTGGACATCCAGGTGGTCAGCTGCTCCACGACAAGGCAGGTCTATTGTATTTCCAACGTTCTGGTATTCATATCTGATCCTATGCATTGAACTACAAACGGTAATCGTTGTGTTTCTCTCATGAGTCACTTGGCCCTCAGTCCAGCACTCCTCTTGGTACAGGCCGGAGTCTGGACGGGTCAGGTTCTGGATCATGTAGGTAGAAGTATCGGCCGTGCTGATGAGTCGTTGTTTCAGCTCTTCAGGTACTGAGGAGTTCTGGGGCCAGAGGTCAGAGGTGTTCCACAGGACCAGCTTCTCCTCACCAACAGATCTGGAGATCAGGCAGGAACCGGCCTCCTCTGGGAGCTCGAAGGTGAGAGAGTCGCTCTCCTTTTGGATGACGATGAGTTCTTCAGCGTGAATGTTGCTGATGAGAGCGAACAGCAGCACGGAGAGCTCTGAGACTGCAGCCATTCTGCTCGGAGGTTTCCTCGTGAGTGTTGTGCAAACACTGACACCGCTCACTAATAAGATCTGTGTCAACCGTCAGCATCAGCGTCTCATTGGTGGTCCGATGGTGGACGTGACTTCTTTATCTCAACTTCATTAGAAATGTTGAAGCGTTAGCATTAGGGTTATCAAGTCATCTTTGTCTTTTGGACTTCCGTCAAAACCATGCTGTAGGAGTTTGAACTTTTGATCTGAACATGTTGATCTCTTGAGTTTGCTGCACAGGGAGGGATTGAATGAGAGAGAGTATGTCACTTTCAGAAAAAGTCTTTCAGAAACTTCTCAATCCTCCTTAGCAACGAGCAACTGAGAACTATCAGACCTCTGGAATGCTCAAATTGACCAATCAGAATCGAGTATTCAACTTAGCATTGTAATACAAAATATGAACTACTCAGGACATTTCTATCCTGCGAAAAGTTTCTCAAAGTTGTAGGGATTTGATCAGCTTAAACTGAACGTTAGTTATGCTCAACTAAATGTTTCAGTAAAGTATGTTTAAATAAAGCCATATAGAGAAGTGAACGCAGAAGCTTTAATTATAAAAAATGGAAGAAGGAGAAGGAATAAAACTCCATCTTTGCATCACTAACAACGAAGAGACGGGAAACAAACAAAACACTGAACTTCACCCTGTGGGAGGAAGAACAAGAAGAAACTGAATCTAAAGAAAGAGATTGTGAGGCAGCAGCGGTGATTAAATGTTGAATCTGTTTGCAGCCTGAAAGCATTTCATTATACAGAAACAATCAGACATCTTCCTCTCATCTGCATAACCCTCCATTATAATGTCTGTCTGTTTGTTCCACTGGAAAAGGTTCAAGTAAATGTCTATTTTAGTGTTTAAGCTGTTGAGCAGAAAATAAACTGTTGTAAATGCTGCATGTTTACAGCAGAGGAAAATGTGGAATATCTTTGGGGGAAAAGCCCCTTAATAGTAGGTCATCGTGTCCGGACAGAGCAGGGCTTACAGACATCTGGATAACCTGAATGTTAACAAACTAAATATATATTGTTATGAACACGGAGGTTTAAATGAGTAAAGTTTAAACACCTGAATCATCCTCAGAACACTTTGTTTTCTCAGCTGGAGGTAAAACTCTCTCCGTCCGTCAGTAATATTTCATAAAGTACTTCAATTCACCTATATCGCCATAGCAACCTGAGCCCATTTTTTAATTGCAGCCTGAGGCCAGTCTGCATCCCTTTCATCTTCCACACACACACACACACACACACACACACACACACACACACACACACACACACACACACACACACACACACACACACACACACACACACACACACACACACACACACACACACACACACATGCATTGTATGCATCCCTGCTGACTGAGACACATACAAATGAACTTCTCTGTGTTTTTACCACACATACAAAAGACACACACACACGCTAACACACACACACACACACACACACACACACACACACACACACACACACACACACACACAACACACACGCTAACACACACACACACACACACACACACACACACACACACACACACACACACACACACACACGCTAACACACACACACACACACACACACACACACACACACACACACACACACACACACACACACACATACACACAAAGACACACGGTATGCATCCCTGCTGACTGAGACACATACAAATGAACTTCTCTGTGTTTTTACCACACATACAAAAGACACACACACACGCTAACAACCACACACACACACACACACACACACACACGCACGCTAACACACACACACACACACACACACACACACACATGCTAACACACACACACACACACCACACACACACACACACACACACACACACACACACACACACACACACACACACACACACACACACACACACACACACTCTGTCTCCGGGTGGTACGGATTGATGTCAGTCTTCGCTCTGTATGTCTAAGGTTCAGATCTGGTTCATGAGTGTCAGTCAGTTTGTCTCTCTGTGACTTTCTCTCTTCTCCACGGCAGCTTAAGGTTCACAGTTTATCACAATGTAACCGCCAGGAGACCAATAAAGGGCACGATATACATTTCACAGGTAAATGGGAGTCCTGAGAGCAACAAGAGTGAGTTGCTGTTGGAACTGATAAGGAAGAAAGGTGTGAAATCTCCTCTTGCTACACGATGAAAGGTTTGATGGTTTGCTGCTGCTGGGATCTCATGTTTAGAAGACAGGAGCTTTCACCAGCTAAACCACAGCAGCTGAAAGACGGGGTCTGTTTCGTGATGCTTTTCAAAGTCTCTTTATGTCAGATCAAAGCATCACGAGAGCAAGTTGGATATAAGAGGCCCTGTTATGCTTTTGGGGTTTTCCTGTTGCATGTTTTAAAGGATGTTGTACATGCAATAAAGTAATGTAATCTAAAGGGTCTCCAATGGCTACAATCTGAGAGTTTGTGACATTGCTTTGAAACACTCCAACACATTGTACGTGATAGGCTAAGGGGCGGGACATCTCTGAGCAGTAGACCAATCACAACAGAGCCGACCAGCTAACCAATCAGAGCGGACTGGGCTCTGGTTTCAGACAGAGGGTGAAAAGAGGTGCTGCAGCACAGAGAAAAAAAGAGCTTTTTGACATTAAACATGGAGACATTGTAGAGACACTACATACTGATATACACCTGAACATCAGCAGGAGAGGGACTCTTTAAAGTAGAGGAACACTACATAATGATATACACCTGAACATCAGCAGGAGAGGACTCTTTAAAGTAGAGACACTACATACTGATATACACCTGAACATCAGCAGGAGAGGACTCTTTAAAGTAGAGACACTACATACTGATTACACCTGAACATCAGCAGGAGAGGACTCTTTAAAGTAGAACACTACTGATATACACCTGAACATCAGCAGGAGAGGACTCTTTAAAGTAGAGACATACATACTGATATACACCTGAACATCAGCAGGAGAGGACTCTTTAAAGTAGAGACCACTACATACTGATATACACTGAACCTCCGCAGGAGAGGAACTCTTTAAGTAGAGACACTAAATACTGATGATATACACCTGAACATCAGAGGAGAGGATCTCTTTAAAGTCGAGACCACTACATACTGATATACACCTGAACATCAGCAGGAGAGGGACTCTTTAAAGTAGAGGGACACTACATACTGATATACACCTGAACATCAGCAGGAGAGGACTCTTTAAAGTAGAGAACACTACATACTGATATACACCTGAAACATCAGCAGGAGAGGACTCTTTAAAGTAGAGGACACTACATACTGATATACACCTGAACATCAAGCAGGAGAGGACTCTTTAAAGTAGAGACACACATACTGATATACACCTGAACATCAGCAGGAGAGGACTCTTTAAAGTAGAGACACTACATACTGATATACACCTGAACCTCAGCAGGAGAGGACTTTTAAGTAGAGACACTACATACTGATATACACCTGGAACATCAGCAGGAGAGGCCTCTTTAAAGTAGAGACACTACATACTGATATACACCTGAACATCAGCAGGAGAGTACTCTTTAAAGTAGAGACACTACATACTGATATACACCTGAACATCAGCAGGAGAGGACTCTTTAAAGTAGAGACACTACATACTGATATACACCTGAACATCAGCAGGAGAGGACTCTTTAAAGTAGAGACACTACATACTGATATACACCTGAACATCAGCAGGAGAGGACTCTTTAAAGTAGAGACACTACTATACTGATATACACCTGAACATCAGCAGGAGAGGACTCTTTAAGTAGAGACACTACATACTGATATTACACCTGAACATCAGCAGGAGAGGACTCTTTAAAGTAGAGACACTACATACTGATATACACCTGAACATCAGCAGGAGAGGACTCTTTAAAGTAGAGACACTACATACTGATATACACCTGAACATCAGCAGGAGAGGACTCTTTAAAGTAGAGACACTACATACTGATATACACCTGAACATCAGCAGGAGAGGACTCTTTAAAGTAGAGACACTACATACTGATATACACCTGAACATCAGCAGGAGAGGACTCTTTAAAGTAGAGACACTACATACTGATATACACCTGAACATCAGCAGGAGAGGACTCTTTAAAGTAGAGACACTACATACTGATATACACCTGAACATCAGCAGGAGAGGACTCTTTTAAAGTAGAGACACTACATACTGATATACACCTGAACATCAGCAGGAGAGGACTCTTTAAAGTAGAGACACTACATACTGCATATACCCCTGAACATCAGCAGGAGAGGACTCTTTAAAGTAGAGACACTACATACTGATATACACCCTGAACATCAGCAGGAGAGGACTCTTTAAAGTAGAGACACTACATGACTGATATACACCTGAACATCAGCAGGAGGAGGACTCTTTAAAGTAGAGACACTACATACTGATATACACTCTGAACATCAGCAGAAGAGGACTCTTTAAGTAGAGACACTACATACTGATATACACCTGAACATCAGCAGGAGAGGACTCTTTTAAAGTAGAGACACCACATACTGATATACACCTGAACATCAGCAGAGAGGACTCTTTAAAGTAGAGACACTACATACTGATATACACCTGAACATCAGCAGGAGAGGACTCTTTAAAGTAGAGACACTACATACTGATATACACCTGGACATCAGCAGGAGAGGACTCTTTAAAGTAGAGACACTACATACTGATATACACCTGAACATCAGCAGGAGAGGACTCTTTAAAGTAGAGACACTACATACTGATATACACCTGAACATCAGCAGGAGAGGACTCTTTAAAGTAGAGACACTACATACTGATATACACCTGAACATCAGCAGGAGAGGACTCTTTAAAGTAGAGACACTACATACTGATATACACCTGAACATCAGCAGGAGAGGACTCTTTAAAGTAGAGACACTACATACTGATATACACCTGAACATCAGCAGGAGAGGACTCTTTAAAGTAGAGACACTACATACTGATATACCCTGAACATTCAGCAGGAGAGGACTCTTTAAAGTAGAGACACTACATACTGATATACACCTGAACATCAGCAGGAGAGGACTCTTTAAAGTAGAGACACTAATACTGATATACACCTGAACATCAGCAGGAGAGGACTCTTTAAAGTAGAGACAATACATACTGATATACACCTGAACATCAGCAGGAGAGGACTCTTTAAAGTAGGAGACACCTACATACTTGATATACACCTGGGACATCAGCAGGAGAGGGACTCTTTAAAAGTAGCGACCCTAACATACTGATAGACACCGAACATCAGCAGGAGGAGGGACTCTTTAAAGTAGAGGACACCTACATACTGATATACACGCTGAAACATCAGCAGGAGAGGACTCTTTACGAGTAGGAGACCCCCACATACTGATATACACCTGAACATCAGCAGGAAGAGGACTCTTTAAAGTAGAGACACCACATAGTCACTACATACTGATATACACCTGAACATCAGCAGGAGAGGACTCTTTAAAGTAGAGACACTACATACTGATATACACCTGGACATCAGCAGGAGAGGACTCTTTAAAGTAGAGACACCACATACTGATATACACCTGAACATCAGCAGGAGAGGACTCTTTAAAGTAGAGACACCACATACTGATATACACCTGAACATCATCAGGAGAGGACTCTTTAAAGTAGAGACACTACATACTGATATACACCTGAACATCATCAGGAGAGGACTCTTTAAAGTAGAGACACCACATACTGATATACACCTGAACATCAGCAGGAGAGGACTCTTTAAAGTAGAGACACCACATACTGATATACACCTGAACATCAGCAGGAGAGGACTCTTTAAAGTAGAGACACTACATACTGATATACACCTGAACATCATCAGGAGAGGACTCTTTAAAGTAGAGACACTACATACTGATATACACCTGGACATCAGCAGGAGAGGACTCTTTAAAGTAGAGACACCACATACTGATATACACCTGAACATCAGCAGGAGAGGACTCTTTAAAGTAGAGACACCACATACTGATATACACCTGAACATCATCAGGAGAGGACTCTTTAAAGTAGAGACACTACATACTGATATGCACCTGAACATCATCAGGAGAGGACTCTTTAAAGTAGAGACACTACATACTGATATACACCTGGACATTATCATGATATGGCCCCTTTAAAGTTTAGTGGCAGTGGATACATGCTGCCTTTTTCCGTATAGCTTACAATCAAAATATCTCCTTCATAGCTCAAATAAACTGTAGCTTTATGGTAGCAAGACATTTTTGTGATTTGAACCCTCTTCTGTTTACAAGACAACTGCTGACACTAACACAAACATATATTTCTGACAGCAAACATGTTAAGTCTTCATAGCAGGAAAACACAAGTGGAATTCAAATTGTTAATTAAGGAGTACCACAGCAAAGCAGTCCAGTAAACGAGTATAACACACACACACACACACACACACACACACACACACACACACACACACAGACACACACACACACACACACACACACAGACACACACACACACACACACACACACACACACACACACACACACTGTATGCATCCCTGCTGACTGAGACACATACAAATGAACTTCTCTGTGTTTTTACCACACATACAAAAGACACACACACACGCACACACACACACGCACGCTCACACACGCACACACACACGCTCACACACGCACACACACACACACACACACACACACACACACACACACACACACACACTGTATGCATCCCTGCTGACTGAGACACATACAAATGAACTTCTCTGTGTTTTTACCACACATACAAAAGACACACACACACGCACACACACACACGCACGCTCACACACGCACACACACACGCTCACACACGCACACACACACACACACACACACACACACACACACACACACACACACACACACACACACACACACACACACACATTGTATGCATCCCTGCTGACTGAGACACATACAAATGAACTTCTCTGTGTTTTTACCACACATACAAAAGACACACACACACAAATGCTCACACACGCACACACACACACGCTCACACACGCACACACACACACACACACACACACACACACACACACACACACACACACACACACACACACACACACACCACACACACACACACACACACACACACACCTGCTACTGGCCATATGTAATGCTATTAACCACACCTGTGTTAAAAACCCCTCTGTGAAAAAGGCGTGTAACGGAGCTGCTGATGTCTCCTCTCGTCACATCAAAACAACATGTTTTCCTCCTGCAGGTGCTGAAAAGAAAAAAGGTTTTTCACAACAAACCTCTGCATATTTCATCAGATGCACTTTGAAAACCTGCGAGCCAAACATGAACCTC
Source organism: Trematomus bernacchii (assembly GCF_902827165.1). Classification (NCBI taxonomy): domain Eukaryota; kingdom Metazoa; phylum Chordata; class Actinopteri; order Perciformes; family Nototheniidae; genus Trematomus; species Trematomus bernacchii. The sequence goes on from NW_022987776.1 coordinate 167,674, forward strand.
TAACTCTGAGTTTATGTCCATGAAAAATGCTGTCTTCAGAAGATTTGTGAGCTTACGCTGCAGCTCAAAGCCTTGCTGTCAAATACATGAAAAGCTCTTTGAAAATACCACAAGTTAACAATAAAAAGTTGCATTTTTGCTCATCGAAGTATTGTTTCACTAACGGAAGCATCTGAACGGGGTTGAGTTACATTGTCCTTATAATAATACATCAAACTAAGGAAAACTATACATTTCGTCAGGTATGATTCAAGTGTTTTATTGGAAGACAAAGCATGGATTTCATTTTTTTTACCATATATTAAGATTTTCCAAAAATGGGTTAGGGTTAGCTTTTGGATGTTTTTAAAGTATACTTGATTTTTAATGTGTGTCTTCTTAAGTTGGAGTTGAAACAAAAGTGTGATATCAATCCAACGTCTGTGCGTTCACTTCTAAAGCTCACGTTTTAACCCACTGTAAGATGTTTTTTTAATATAACACTTTTACTGTGACGTCCAGACGGCAGGAAACCACTTCACCTGGCTGTGTTACCCACAAATAACCTGTTCTGTGTTGGTTACAATAATGTTGAGAATCTGCAATTTTGAAGAGAAATTAATCAGTGGTTGTCTTTAAAGCTATACATTATTCAGATACAAGGCTTGTGGGACCTCCAATACACACACACTAGGACACACGGACACACACACACACACACACACACACACATACACATACACATACACACACACACACACCACACACACACACACACACACATACACATACACATACACACACACACACACACACACACACACACACACACACACACACACACACATACACATACACATACACATACACACACACACACACACACACACACACACACACACACACCACACACACACACACACTTCTGGCCCAAGGCTTGTGGGACTCAGGTGAATCACGTAGCTTATTAACCCTACAATACACACACACACACACACACTTTTAACAAGACAAGACAAAGGGAGACTCCATTGTTTGACAGGCAAAGTGAACAGGGTGACTCATACACACACACACACACACACACACACACACACACACACACACACACACACACACACACACACACACACACACACACACACACACACACACCTTTAACGAGACAAGACAAAGGGTGACTCCATCGCTGCTCTGTCTCAAACCAGTGGAGCACAAAGCATCATGGGAAATCAATATGCATATCCAGCAATACGTTTATTTCTCGTACAGTTAATACAAAGGGAAAGGAGCTTTTTAAAGTATTTAAGGACCATGTAGTTACAAAACTGGGTGCACGTCTACACATGTTTGTCAAAAAGTGGGAAATATAAGGATCCAACGTGAGAAGGACTTCTGAGTCAAGGAGAGAAGAGGAGCTGCGTCTGCCGGGAGAAACGGGCAACATCAAATCATTAAAAAAGTTCAGAGAGGAAGAGAGAGAGGTTTCACCTTGAAGGAAGGTGTGCATGGTTGCTGCCTAATGAGGACACACACACACACACACACACACACACACACACACACACACACACACACACACACACACACACACACACACACACACACACACACACACACACACACACACACACAGTGACACAGCACAATTGCAACTTGCTGCTGCTTTGTTTTCCTGCCACAAGCAGTTCAGATGTGTTGTCAAAGCACCAAGGCAGCAATCTCAAGGTCAACAAGGTGTGTGTGTGTGTGTGTGTGTGTGTGTGTGTGTGTGTGTGTGTGTGTGTGTGTGTGTATACAGAAAGGCTTCTCCTGTCGCAGGAATAATTGTAAGTAGTTCAACAAAACTGTTATAAACGTTGACAGGGCCGTCTCCGTTGTGATTGGTCAACAGCTTAAAGATGTCCCGCCCCTTAGCCTATCACGTACAATGTGTTGGAGCGCTAGTCAATAGAGTGTTACCTAGTAATGTCACAATGTTCTGGAAGTAAACAAAGGATTCCAAGTGTGTGTGGAGAGGACATGTGGGATTGTAGAGCATGCACTAAAACCTCTACCAAACACTACAAGAAAGGGCGTCCTTAAGGTCTCCCTCCCCCAGTGATGATTTGACGCTTATCCGAATATCTCCAGCTGCTCTTGGTGGTAAATATATTTTCCAGGGATCTAAATCTTCCAGTTTCGGTGTCAGTCCCCCCGGAACAAATGCCTCATTTACATTTCCCATTTCCATATCTCTTTCACGTCCATTTGCACTAATCTACATATGAGTCTCCATTAGTGAGATAAGAAATATAATTGCAGCCGTCTTGGTTTTTTTTCCTGCTTTCGCTGCACATTTTCTGTCTGCTTCAGCCTCAGTGTTTCCTGCAGCTGTTTCCATCAAACAAGACTCCAATAAAACCCAACACACACACACACACACACACACACACACACACCTGCTCAAAAGCAAACAACACACACACACACACACCTGCTCAAAAGCAAACATCACGCACAGAGATGAAGCTAGTGAACATACAGAGGACTCAGATATCGCCCTAAAAAGCTCAAAAAGAGACTTTGGACTTACATTAATCCTCTGGACGCCAAATCCACTCAGGATCAATGATAATGTCTCTATATTACTGTTGAATGTGAAAATGTAGTTGTCTGTCATCAGGTTTACGAACAAGGTCCTGAACTTGGTGAAATTGTGTTAAATTGGTTAAAACCACCCGGTACATAATACGCTCAGCAGCAAACATCAGACACACACTTAGAGAGAGCTCATGAACATACAGGAGACTTAAGAGTCGGATATTATCAGAGAGGGCAGAAGTACACACTTCCTTTACTCAAGTAGAAGTACAGATACTCGTGTTTAAAAATACTCTGGTGAAAGTAGAAGTAGAAATACTGCAAACTTCTTTACTCAAGTAAAAGTAAAGAGGGCTTTGAAATGTACTTCAGTAAAAAGTACCCATAACTAGCAGCTGTTTTAAAGAGTACCTGACCTCCCTTTATATTAATAGAACAATAATGTCATTGTTAGCTAATGAATGTTTCCATGCTGAACAACGGCAACATGACAACGTTTTCATTGGTCCCTCTTCTTTAGAGAAGACCAGGAAATGATGGATACACGGATCGTGTTCAAATCAATAGGCACGCAATGACTCTAAATAATAATGATCACGCCACCAAACACACATTCAAACTAAAGGAACCAGCCTGTTTGGAAAATGTGAGAAGTAGAAAGTACAGGTATTTGTGTTCAACATGTAAGAAGTAGAAAGTACAGGTATTTGTGTTCAACATGTAAGAAGTAGAAAGTACAGGTATTTGGGTTCAAAATGTGAGAAGTAGAAAGTTCAGGTATTTGTGTTCAACATGTAAGAAGTAGAAAGTACAGGTATTTGTGTTCAACATGTAAGAAGTAGAAAGTACAGGTATTTGTGTTCAACATGTAAGAAGTAGAAAGTACAGGTATTTGTGTTCAACATGTAAGAAGTAGAAAGTACAGGTATTTGGGTTCAACATGTAAGAAGTAGAAAGTACAGGTATTTGTGTTCAACATGTAAGAAGTAGAAAGTACAGGTATTTGGGTTCAACATGTAAGAAGTAGAAAGTACAGGTATTTGTGTTCAACATGTAAGAAGTAGAAAGTACAGGTATTTGGGTTCAACATGTAAGAAGTAGAAAGTACAGGTATTTGGGTTCAACATGTAAGAAGTAGAAAGTACAGGTATTTGTGTTCAACATGTAAGAAGTAGAAGTACAGGTATTTGGGTTCAACATGTAAGAAGTAGAAAGTACAGGTATTTGTGTTCAACATGTAAGAAGTAGAAAGTACAGGTATTTGGGTTCAACATGTAAGAAGTAGAAAGTACAGGTATTTGTGTTCAACATGTAAGAAGTAGAAAGTACAGGTATTTGGGTTCAACATGTAAGAAGTAGAAAGTACAGGTATTTGGGTTCAACATGTGAGAAGTAGAAAGTACAGGTATTTGTGTTCAACATGTAAGAAGTAGAAAGTACAGGTATTTGGGTTCAACATGTAAGAAGTAGAAAGTACAGGTATTTGTGTTCAACATGTAAGAAGTAGAAAGTACAGGTATTTGGGTTCAACATGTAAGAAGTAGAAAGTACAGGTATTTGTGTTCAAAATGTAAGAAGTAGAAAGTACAGGTATTTGTGTTCAAAATGTAAGAAGTCAAATTAAAAAGTGGTCAGAAAAATAAGTAGTGGAGTAAAGTACTGATACCAGAAGAATGTACTTACAGTAACGAAGTATTTGTACTCCAATACTTCCCACCTCTGGATATTTGGGATTTAGGCTCAATGATAATGTAGTAATAGGAGGCTGTGGCTCAGTTTGTTAGTGTGCTGGTTCAATTCCTACTGCAGTCAGCATGTTATTGAGTCCTTGGGCAGGACACTTCACCCCAAAAGCATCTACCAAGTAACATGACATGTAGTCTTGTTTCGGTTAAATGTGAAAACGTATTTGTCTTCACACCATAGCCTCTTTTACAGGGCAGTAATATATGCTATATGCTACATGCTACATGCTAGGCCTGGGTTCATTAGCTTGTTGTGGAGCCTGCAGTTGTTCAAAAATACCAACTATTGCTGCATTTATTGTATTTTAAACATGTGCAAAGAAGGTCATGTTTTCAGTTTCATTTGATGGTTTGTTAGTCCATCATAAGGACTTAAGGAAACGCTACTGGCTCTGACTCTCAGGCAACTTGGTGTAGCATTGGCTAAAGAAACAATCATTATTATATAATATTATTTAAAAGTTAGAGCAACGATAGAGAAAGAAGTAAGTGCTTCAAGTTGCAGATACACTTCGAGATTGACAAGAAGAAGAAGAAGAAGAACTCTGCCACTAATTTTCTTCTTCTCTTGTATGGGAACAGCGGACGTGCTTCTCATAACAATGAGGAGTTATATTTAATTTCATAGCTGACTGAGGCACACACACACACACACACACACACACACACACACACACACACACACACACACACACACACACACACACACACACACACACACACACACACACACACACACACACACACTTGTTATCTCAAACAAGTGCCTTTACATCTAGACAGTGCACTCACACAAACACACAAAAGAATATTCTGTACATTCGCTCTCACAGAAACCAAATCATTACTCATGCGGATCCACACAGTGGGTATTTCATGTGTCTTCCATATTATGCAAATGTTCAACACAGACTGAACACAAAGGCGCACACACACGCACGCACACACACGCACACACACACGCACACACGCACGCGCACGCGCACGCACTCGCGCACGCACGCACGCACGCACTCGCACTCACGCACGCACGCACGCAGGCACGCACGCACACACACGCACACACACACGCACACACGCACTCGCACGCGCACGCACTCGCGCACGCACGCACGCACGCACTCGCACTCACGCACGCACGCACGCAGGCACGCATGCACACACACACACACACACACACACACACACACACACACACACACACACACACACACACACACACACACACACACACACACACACACACACATAATGGAGCGCTGCTGGAGGAGAGACAGACGATGAACTGCAGATGAACTCCAGGTTTGATTTGATTCACTTTCAGGATATTTCTGTAGTGATCATGAAGACATTTGTTTTATCGCCATTTAATCATTGGTTAGCCTCGAAGATGTGACGAGCACGAGGTACGTATAGATAAGTGCATTTATGTGATAATATTTATGATTGACAACAGTTTAGTAAAAGTACTCAGATCTTGTACTTGAGTAAAAGTAGAAGTACTCAGATCTTGTACTTGAGTAAAAGTAGAAGTACTCAGATCTTGTACTTGAGTAAAAGTAGAAGTACTCAGATCTTGTACTTGAGTAAAAGTAGAAGTACTCAGATCTTGTACTTGAGTAAAAGTATAAGTACTCAGATCTTGTACTTCAGTAAAAGTAGAAGTACTCAGATCTTGTACTTGAGTAAAAGTACTCAGATCTTGTACTTGAGTAAAAGTAGAAGTACTCAGATCTTGTACTTGAGTAAAAGTAGAAGTACTCAGATCTTGTACTTGAGTAAAAGTAGAAGTACTCAGATCTTGTACTTGAGTAAAAGTAGAAGTACTCAGATCTTTGTACTGAGTAAAAGTACTCAGATCTTGTACTTGAGTAAAAGTAGAAGTACTCAGATCTTGTTACTTGAGTAAAGTAGAAGTACTAAGATCTTGTACTTCAGTAAACGTAGAAGTACTCAGATCTTGTACTTGAGTAAAAGTAGAAAGTACTCAGATCTTGTACTTGAGTAAAAGTAAGTAGAAGTACTCAGATCTTGTACTTGAGTAAAGTAGAAGTACTCAGATCTTGTACTTGAGTAAAAGTAGAAGTACTCAGATCTTGTACTGAGTAAAAGTACTCAGATCTTGTACTTGAGTAAAAGTAGAAGTACTCAGATCTTGCTACTTGAGTAAAAGTAGAAGTACTCAGATCTTGTACTTGAGTAAAAGTAGAAGTTCTCAGATCTTGTACTTCAGTTAAAAGTTAGAAGTACTCAGATCTTGCTACTTCAGTAAAGTAGAAGTACTCAGATCTCTGCTACTTCAGTAAAAGTAGAAGAGTACTCAGATCTTGTGCTTCAGTAAAAGTAGAAGTACTCAGATCTTGTACTTGAGTAAAAGTTAGAAGGTACTCAGATCTTGTACTTCAGTAAAAAGTAGAAGTACTCAGATCTTGTGCTTCAGTAAAAGTAGAAGTACTCAGATCTTGTACTTGAGTAAAGTAGAAGTACTCAGATCTTGTACTTCAGTAAAAGTAGAAGTACTCAGGTCACTCTTAATCTGTTGTATCTTCTATTTGAGATGTATTTGTATAATTGTTTATTTTCTACTATTTTTCTATTTTCTAATTATGTGCAATACTTTGTTTTTACATGCTGCTGCAACTAAACATGTCCCAATGTTGGATTTATTAAGTAAATGTTATCTTAAGTACTTCAGAACAACTGGAAATGTGCTGTTTTCTCTGACCTGAAAACGCACGAGAAAACTCCAGAACTTTCAACTTTAAAAAACGTAAAAGTACGATTTTCATTAAACTGATTAATATTTAATTATGTAAATGAATCTCTGATAGGATTTATTTTTGAGTTTCTTCTGAATTGCTTCTTAAATAAGTTCCTTAACATAACCTGAATCAATAATACATTTCAGAGTGTGTATAATTCAGCTCTCAGTGGATGACTAAAAACTGAAGGAGGTGAAATAAGGAAACGACTATCTGTCCGTTTAAACCTCACGTATACTTCGACAAAGTGCAGCATCATGATGGGATGTGAGATATCCAGGAGAGGTTTTCACTGTGGAAGATTCAGGCTTCACCTCCTCCTCCTCTTCACCTCCTCCTCCTCTTCATCACCTCCTCCTCTTCATCTCCTGAGCTGAAATACAATTGACTTCCTGATGCAAGGTTAAATGAGTTTGGTGTCAATTCTCTGCAGGGAAAGAGAGACGTGGAGAGAGAGGAACATTTAATATGTCGACTGATTGTCTCCACATCATGCTGTGTGTGTTTGTGTGTGTGTGTGCGTGTGTGTCTGTCTCTGTGTGTGTTTGTGTGTGTGTGCGTGTCTGTCTCTGTGTGTTTGTGTGTGTGTTTATGTGTGTTTGTGTGTGTCTGTCTCTGTGTGTGTGTGTGTGTGCGTGTCTGTCTCTGTGTTTGTGTCTGTCTGTGTCTGTCTCTGTGTGTTTGTCTCTCTGTGTGTGAGTGTTTGTGTGTGTTTGTGTGTGTCTGTCTGTCTGTCTGTCTGTGTGTGTGTGTTTGTGTGTTTGTGTGTGTCTGTCTGTGTGTGTTTGTGTGTGTGTGTGTGTTTGTGTGTGTCTGTCTCTGTGTGTGTGCGTTTATGTGTGTTTGTGTGTGTCTGTCTGTGTTTGTCTCTGTGTGTTTGTCTCTCTGTGTTTGTGTGTGTGTGTTTGTGTCTGTCTCTGTGTGTGTCTGTGTGTTTGTCTCTCTGTGTGTGTTTGTGTGTGTGTGTGTTTGTGTGTGTCTGTCTCTGTGTGTGTGTGTTTGTGTGTGTCTGTCTCTGTGTGTGTGTGTTTGTGTGTGTGTGTGTCTGTCTCTGTGTGTGTGTGTGTTTGTGTGTGTCTGTGTGTTTGTGTGTGTCTGTCTCTGTGTTTGTCTGTGTTTGTCTCTCTGTGTGTGTTTGTGTGTGTTTGTGTTTGTGTGTGTCTGTCTCTGTGTGTGTGTGTGTGTGTGTGTGTTTGTGTGTGTGTGTGTTTGTGTGTGTCTGTCTCTGTGTGTGTGTGTGTGTGTGTGTGTTTGTGTGTGTCTGTCTCTGTGTGTGTTTGTCTCTCTGTGTGTGTGTTTGTGTGTGTGTGTGTGTGTGTGTGTCTGTCTCTGTGTGTGTGTGTGTGTGTTTGTGTGTGTCTGTCTCTGTGTGTGTTTGTCTCTCTGTGTGTGTGTTTGTGTGTGTGTGTGTGTTTGTGTGTGTGTGTGTGTGTGTAGAATAAAAAAAATAATAATGAACTGAGTCTGGAGCAGATCAGAACACAGGGGACAGGAAACAGATCAGATTCAGATGTTAAAAATCAGCTTTTGAATTTTGTACAACCGTAATGTATATATGTTTCTGTTATTGTGGTATATGTCCATCTCCTTAATCTTATCACATTTCAATTAAATAGTATTTAAGACTTAACATTTAAAAACATAAATAAATTATCTTAAAAATCGAATTGGTAGTAAAACAAAATAGGAATACATTTCTGTGACACTCAGATATCCCATAATAGGCAGGTTCAGGTTCAGGGTCAGGGTCAGGTTCAGGGTCAGGGTCAGGTTCAGGTTCGGCCAATGACAGACAGAAAGTGAGATGTGTTTTGTTGTACTGTTTTATTTCAGTGCAGCGCCCCCTGCTGTCTGTCCACAGTACTGCACAATGCAGTAACATCC
>NW_022987776.1:181626-312037 GCF_902827165.1 Trematomus bernacchii
AGTTTGAATGTGTGTTTGGTGGCGTGATCATTATTATTTAGAGTCATTGCGTGCCTATTGATTTGAACACGATCCGTGTATCCATCATTTCCTGGTCTTCTCTAAAGAAGAGGGACCAATGAAAACGTTGTCATGTTGCCGTTGTTCAGCATGGAAACATTCATTCGCTAACAATGACATTATTGTTCTATTAATATAAAGGGAGGTCAGGTACTCTTTAAAACAGCTGCTAGTTATGGGTACTTTTTACTGAAGTACATTTCAAAGCCCTCTTTACTTTGACTTGAGTAAAGAAGTTTAGTCAGTACTTCTACTTTTACCAGAGTATTTTTAAACATGAGTATCTGTACTTCTACTTGAGTAAAGAAGTTTAGTCAGTACTTCTACTTTTACCAGAGTATTTTTAAACATGAGTATCTGTACTTCTACTTGAGTAAAGGATGTGTGTACTTTTGTCTTCTCTGGCTACATCTGCCATTTACCAGAACAAAACAGAAGACTAATGATACTGGATGCCGTACCTGCGGTGGTGGATTTGCCCACGCCACCTTTCCCTGAAGCCACCACGACGACCTGCTTGACCCCCGTGATGGGCTTCTGTTTGGGGAGACCTTTAGCCATCTGCTGTTTCTGCCTCTCCTGTAACGCCTTACTGTCCACCGCCCGCTGGGAGAAACACACACAGGTGCACAATGAGAACAACACCAACAGGTGCACGATGAGAACAACACCAACAGGTACACAATGAGAAGAACACACACAGGTACACAATGAGAACAACACCAACAGGTGCACGATGAGAACAACACCAACAGGTACACAATGAGAAGAACACACACAGGTACACGATGAAAACAACATACGATACGATAATACTTTAATGATCAGATCAAGTCTGAGATGCTCCTTGCATCACAGCAGCTCCATGTGTGACATCAACAGACACATACCAAGACACAATGCATGGAAAACAAACAACAAACATTGAACATAACAGCAGGATCAGTGAGAGAAAAGCTTCAGCGTGCATCTGATCTGGATTCAGCTCTGTGATCACTGAGAGGATGGACTGGAGCACAAAGGATGCTTCAGGCTGACTTTAGTGAATCTCCATTAGGTGGTAGCAGTTCATATTCTCTGTCAGAGCATGCTTTGGGTCCCAGAGGATGCTGTTGGAGAGGTTATCAGGTTATTGTGATAGGCTGACATGAAGATAAAAAGGCGTCTATTCCAGACCTGGTTAGCAAAACTAGACACTTGAATCATCAGTTTATATGTTGATACTTTACTTAACTGCTCATGTTGTATTGCTAATGTTAAAGTATCATGATGGGATGTTTGTTTAAAAAGGATTTGAGCAGCAGTGATCAAGTCAGAATGAATACAAACATAATAAATAAACACTTCTTGTTGTAAATATGTTCTACAGCGTTACAATAAATGAACATATCAAAGTAAAAGTACATGCCTTCTAATTAACATGTGTCAAACAATACATACAATCAAATAAAAATACACATTTGGTAACATTCAATCATATTTTTTTATTTGAAAAGCTTCCGGTTTTGTTCTTCGTGCTTTCTGTCTAGCTTGACGTTAGCATGTAGCCTTTAGCTAACGCAGCTAACTGAAACACATCGGCATTGACAGTAATCTTACCTGGCAGCGAGTGAACTGCACACAGCACGCAGGTCCCGGTTTTATCTCTGTCCCGGTTCGTGAAAATGTCAGTTTATTAGCGGATATTCTCAGAAAATGAGACAGTCTGCTGTAAGTTAACTGAGACATGTTTAGCTGTTTAGATGCTACACAGCTAGCTAGCTTGGTGCGAGTCAAGCTTGCGGCAACTGCGCATGCGTGTTTTGTGTGTAGTTTATTAATGTTGACTTTTTCAATGTTCATATACAATGAATGTACTTCTCTGTAGTTGATGATACTTGCATTATCAATCCATTAATCAGTTACGGAGTTGACAAATCTGATCTTCATTAAATAATCCATCCAATTTCAATATTATCTTGATCTTAATTTGATAATTAGTGAAATTACATTCATACTTCGAACCCCTCTTTTTTAACTGCTGAATGTTTGCACAATATATATTTATCATCTATTATCTATTTGTCCTTTTATAAATATAAGCTTGCATATGATTTGTTTACTATTTTTACATTGTTTTGTGTCCAGGTAGAAGTTAATTTAATAGCGTATATTGTCTTACTTAAAAAACAGATAACATAAAAATATCCAATGATAAAATAACTAGGAGAGAAGTCGAGAGAAAGAGGGTAATGAGAAATACAAAAACTGCAAAAATAATGCGCAGCTTGGACCCGCTTTAGTGGACGTTTGCGCGGAAGCATGTTGCATGAGTTTCTGATGGTTTCTCTTTTCAATTTCCATTCACACTGGACACTTCTCTTGTTCTCACAAGTCTATCATAATAATATAGTGTTGATATCCTGAGATGACGGAGGCACGCGCTGTTTCTGTGTCTGGAGGTCTCGCGCTGCTGCAGCAGTGTCTGCGGGCAAAACTGCAGGTGAAACCCGAAGAGGAGCAAGAAGAGGCTCAGTTTGTCCAGGTGAGCACAGGTGACCGGTGTATGTTGGGATGTTCATCTGATTAGTTTCATTAATGCATTTGTAAAAAGTCAAGGAAGGGAACATATGAGATAGCAAACATGACACATTAACCAAAGTCCCAGGGCAGAGAAGGTACTCAGATCTTGTTCTTGAGTAAAAGTAGAAGTACTCAGATCTTGTACTTGAGTAAAAGTAGAAGTACTCAGATCTTGAGTAAAAGTAGAAGTACTCAGATCTTGTACTTGAGTAAAAGTAGAAGTACTCAGATCTTGAGTAAAAGTAGAGGTACTCAGATCTTGTACTTGAGTGAAAGTAGAAGTACTCAGAACTTGAGTAAAAGTAGAAGTACTCAGATCTTGAGTAAAAGTAGAGGTACTCAGATCTTGTACTTGAGTAAAAGTAGAAGTACTCAGATCTTGTACTTGAGTAAAAGTAGAAGTACTCAGATCTTGTACTTGAGTAAAAGTAGAAGTACTTAGATCTTGTACTTGAGTAAAAGTAGAAGTACTCAGATCATGTACTTGAGTAAAAGTAGAAGTACTCAGATCTTGCACTTGAGTAAAAGTAGAAGTACTCAGATCTTGTACTTGAGTAAAAGTAGAAGTACTCGGATCTTGTACTTGAGTAAAAGTAGAAGTACTCAGATCATGTACTTGAGTAAAAGTAGAAGTACTCAGATCTTGTACTTGAGTAAAAGTAGAAGTACTCAGATCTTGTACTTGAGTAAAAGTAGAAGTAATAATAATAATAATAATAATAATAATGGGTTTAATTTATAACGCACTTCATATCTGAGTTCAGATCCCGAAGTGCTACAAGCATTTAGCATGGAACAAAATAAAAACAGTACACAACCCGGTAGAATGAATAAAAAGCAGTAAAAAACAAACCAAAAAATAATAAATAAAAGGGGTGGTAATAAATAAAAGGTCTGGGGAAAGGCTCGATTGAACAGATGGGTTTTGAGGCCTTTTTTAAAAGCCATCCACGGTCTGTGGTGCTCTCATGTGGTCGGGGAGAGCGTTCCACAGACTGGGAGCAGCCGAGCAGAAAGCCCGGTCTCCCATAGTACGGAGCTTGGTCCTGGGGGGGTCTGAGGAGCTTGGTCCTGGGGGGGTCTGAGGAGCTTGGTATTGTACTCAGATACAAAGACCAAAGTTTAAGGGCTGACAAACGATTTATTTAAAATTACATAAAGAAGGTTTTTAATTAGGATGCTTGCTACAGGTAGAGGTATAAAACAAGGAGATAAGAGAAAGTAAATACAACAATATCCCTGCCGAATTCTGCATGAGATGATTTGGGCTGTGAATTGTTCGGGTGTAATAAAGAACCGGTGGTATTCCATAGTTAGACAAACAAACACATAAAAAAGTGTATGGCTGTCCATTGTTGACATTTAACAGCTGTTTCTTCTCTCTTCAGATCGACAGAGGAATGGTGATCTACATCTGCTTCTTTAAAGGAGCCACAGACGACACCCTGCCTAAAATGGGTCGGTGACATTTTTAACCTTTGACCCACATATGACATTACCTCTTTATATTTGGCTCAATGTGCTTCATTATCTCATTCACATTACACCACATGTAGGAGCCACATTTGAAGTAGTAGTTTCTGTGTTTATTACGGTACATGTTTTTGAGTCACTATAGGTGGTGGGCGTGTCAAAGGATTGGTGTGGTGACGTTTGCGGTTATATCCGGTTGCTTTTACCTGCACACTTGATGATAGATGGAGGGGGAGTGAGCTGGAGAAGGACAATTTTTGTTGACCGCACGCACGCACGCACGCATAAAAGAATATATGGATATGGACTATTGAACTTTTGCTAAGAAAATAAAAGGTCAAACGCATACTGTTGGAAAGACTGAGTTTTTGCGCGTCCACAGTGTTTTTCTCTTGTTTAGTCCCTCGCGGCACTTTGTTTGAAAGATTACTGCCGCAATATTAAGTCAACAAAAATTGTCCTTCTCCAGCTCACTCCCCCTCCATCTATCACCAAGTGTGCAGGTAAAAGCAACCGGATATAACCGCAAACGTCACCACACCAATCCTTTGACACGCCCACCACCTATAGTGACTCAAAAACATGTACCGTAATAAACACAGAAACTACTACTTCAAATGTGGCTCCTACACCACATGTCACCTGTTAGATGCTTTTATCCAAAGCGACTAACACAGCCTCCCATCTCTGCACATTTGTATTTACAACTGATCTTATAAAACTGATATTATTCTTATTTTCTATTGATGGTTGACTTGTTTATGTATGCACCTAGATACCATGGAAAAGTCATTCTACGTGAACATCTAATTGGTTAAAACCCTGATTCAGATTCTAACCCTTCCTGCTCTGCACTTTTTCTATAAATCCCTTAATATATAAGGAGTAAATATTCTCCCTTTCCCCCCCCCCAGTGTCCTCCCTCTTGAATCTGCGTCTGTGCGAGTCCGACTCGGGGAAGATGGTGTCGGTGCTGGATCTCCCCGGCAGCGTGCTGATCGTCCCTCAGGCCACGCTGGGAGGAAAGGTCAAAGGTCGAGCCATGCAGTACCACAACAACATCGGAAAAGAGGACGGAAAGCGGCTGTACGAAGCCTTCGTGTCTCTGTGTGAGAAGGAAGTGACTTCAGAGGAAGTGACGGTGAAACACGGGACGTACGGAAACAGACAAGTGCTGAACATGGACACAAATGGACCGTACACACACCTGATGGAGTTCTGAGGAAATGAAGCTTTGATTGTGACATTTGGAGCCTCTTAATTAGTGTCTGAGTATCTACCAACAGGCTGGAAACAGTGGATGAGACTATATGGGTCGAGAGCTGCACAATAACTTGATCACCAGAAAAAAAAAAGTGCGACTATTTTGTATATTGAGCAAATGTTCATGCAAAGAAATTGCAGAAAATGCTGTTTTCTACCTAAAATATGGACTTTCCCTGCTTGTCTCTGTTTGATATTATAATACAATGATTATGTGATGACTTGGAGAAACTTGAATGGACATTTCACTGTTTTCTGACGTGTTTTAGGACGTACAATTAATCTAGAGACTGATCTCCAGATAATACAAAATAATTGTTAGTTGCAGCGCTATGTGTATTTATATTTGAGTTGTGCTTATGTGATAATAATATGTTTTTATGTAATTCCCCACAGAGTTAAGTAGAAGTACTCAGGTCTTGTACTTTAGTAAAAGTAGAAGTACTCAGGTCTTGTAGTAAAAGTAGAAGTACTCAGGTCTTGTGATTGAGTAAAAGTAGAAGTACTCAGATCTTTTAGTAAAAGTAGGAGTACTCAGATCTTGTACTAGAGTAAAAGTAGAAGTACTTAGATCCTGCATTGAGTTAAAATAGAAGTACCAGAGTGTAGGAATACTCTGTTACAAGTAAAAGTACACCATTTACCTCTGAACTGTAGTGGAGTAGAAGTACACAGTAGCATAACATGTAGTACCTTTAAAGTACCTCTAAAGTGTACTTAAGTACAGTACTTGAGTAAATCTGCTTAGTTACTTTACACCTCTGGTTAAGTATAATACAATTCAGTAAAGAATATAATAATAAAAGTGTTCTTTAATCAGCCAGAGGGTGCCGTGTCTCCTCCAGGCCGGCAGGGGGCGCTCTGCTGTATTTCAGGGAAGGAAGATGAAAATGAACAGCACTCAGAAGTTTTTTGGTGACAGCAGTAAAATGGGATAATGTAACTTCCGGTTCATTACATTTGGTACAAAATAAAAGCATGTAAATAGAGAAGGCACTGTAAAAGACGGCTTTTATACAACTAAGACCTAAACATATGAAGCTACACTTATACAAAGCATGATTTGATGTGTTTAGTAATAAAAAAAATGTAAAACATATGAATCAAAATCATAATCATGAAGCTGTGATACTTATTTTGAAAGGGTCCCCACCGGAACATGTAACAAGGTAGCTGATGCTAACTTAAACTAGCGAACCACCAGAGGCATATTTAGCCTCTCGTTTGTACTGAAATATAATACTTTAGAGATTGTAAAAGTACATTTAGATAAAGCGAAGTAATACAAGTTGTTTGTGGGAACATTTTAGTGGAATAACAACGCGTTTCGAGCTGAGTTTATGTTAAACGTGACCGCTGGTGTAACGAGGATTTGTGTTTACCGGAAGCAGAATGTGCTAACGTGAAGGTGAGAAACAAAAATAATAATAATAATACATGGGATTTTTATAGCGCTTTTCCTAATGCTCAAAGACGCTTTAAATAAAATCAGAACATCTGAACATCAGCAGGAGAGGACTCTTTAAAGTAGAGACACTACCTACTGATATACACCTGAACATAAGCAGGAGAGGACTCTTTAAAGTAGAGACACTACATACTGATATACACCTGAACATCAGCAGGAGAGGACTCTTTAAAGTAGAGACACTACATACTGATATACACCTGAACATCAGCAGGAGAGGACTCTTTAAAGTAGAGATACTACATACTGATATACACCTGAACATCAGCAGGAGAGGACTCTTTAAAGTAGAGAATTAGATGTATTTTGTGATTGCATACGAGTTGAAGAGGTTAATCATTGATTTGTTTTATTTGTTTCTTCCCTCACAGATGCCTTCTTTTGAGTTGTTGAATAATGTGGAGCTTTTTGTGAAACATGGAAAGTTTCCTGCAGACGCTACAAAGAGCTGCAAGCAAGTCACCAAAGCTGCCAGCAAGAAGTTCATCTTTAAAGGTCATTTAGAGCAAAACACTGACAAGTTTACACTGAATTGCTTCATTTCATCCCACAGGCCATAAGACTGTTAAACACCTGAACTTTTGAAAGAACATCCATAACATTCATCTGTTACTTGCACTATTTCTATTATATTATATTATTATATTTTATTTGTATTTACTTGCACTATTTTATCTGTTTTATTGTGTTGCTCTGCTGGAGGAGCCTGTGACCTCAGATTTTCATTGTCATATCTACAATAACCGCTTACAAACCAAGTACTTTGCCGTACTTAGTTCCCAGTACTTAGTCCCGCCGAACTCTTTAGTCCCTGGAACTGTCCTAGTAGATCGTGTTCACACCGGAATAAGTCCCTGAGGGAGTATTACGCAAATGAAGCCGCTGACGTCACTTCTTATTCTTCTGCTTTGGGTTTAGTGGCAGGCCGCAAACAACTTCACGGCGTATACTGCCACCCGAAGTCCCGGAGTCCCGGGTAAATCGCCAGAAGCGCTGACACCTCCTCATCACTCCACTGCTCCCATGTTTTATTTTGTGTTGCCATAAGTTAGTCTCTCTCCTTTGGTGCGCTGGGATAATGCTAATAATGCTAATACAAGCAAATAAAATGGCAGCTTCACAAAACTTTTCGGAGTTTTACGGGGCGTGGTTTGCGATTCGCCCAGCCAATCAGAAATTGTTAGTGTGGCCGACACACCCACAAACCTTTTCTCCCCAGGAAAGTACCTACTCTCTAGCAGGGACTATCTGGGGGTGAAACGGTTCCCGAGAACTAAGTTCTAGTTCCAGATCTTTTTGGTGTGAAACCAAAATCCCAAGAATCGGAACTATTCCTGGGAAAAGTACTCCGGTATGAAAGCGCCTAATGTAGCTATGTACAAATGACAATAAAAGCCTTGAAACTTGAATCTATAAGAGAACATTTATCACTCAATGGTAGTCACCCTCTGTCTGAAACCAGAGCCAAGTCTGCTCTGATTGGTTAGCTGGCCGGCTCTGTTGTGATTGGTCCACTGCTTAAAAAATATTTTCTAAATTCTGAAAAAAGTAAAAATTCTGAAAAATAAAGATTCTGAGAAAAAATTCTAAATTCTGAGAAAAAATTCTAAATTCTGAGAAAAGTTCACAATTCAGAGAAAAAAGTCTAAGGTCGAATTCACACCAGCCTTGTATAGTCCGGTTGAATTGAACCCTGGTGCATTTACCCGTTTGGTGCGGTTTGTTTGGGTCGGTGTGAACGCAGTCCGAGACCTCTGAAGTGAACTAAACAACCGGACTCTGGTCCGTCTAAAAGAGGTGGTCTCGGAGCGCTTGCTAGTGAACTCTGGAGCGGATCATCGCTGGTGTGAACGCAGTCCGCACCAAAACATAGGAAGCGTAGTATTTACGAGTCACATGAACGCGGATGTCTTCCAAATCTTTAGCGAAATAATCTTTAGCGAAAGAGTCTTTCAAGAAAGTGAAGCAGGATGAAGTGTTGAACAGTGTCGTGTAAAGTAAAAATGCTCCGTCAACTACACATACAAGTCAGAGCCACCTGTCGTCGGTGAAACCTCCTCCTTACTGCAGAACGTCTCTCATTATGTGCTATAATGTTTTTTAACGGACGTTGTCTGATTATATAATCATATGCGCGGGCCACTAGAGTCTGTTGATCTCCAGATTAACAGCAGCATGAAAAGAACCTGCCGATACTCCATGGCGGAGGCTCCGGTAGAAATTGCCGGGATTTGCGTTTGAAAAAAAAGTTCAAAATCTGAGAAAAATCTGAGAAAAAGTTTTCTCTAGGAATTTTTACTTAAAGTGGACCTATCATGCTATATTTTAATAATATAGTGTAGGACCATACCTATATAAGGCATATTTATACTTTATTTTTTTCAAAATACCAAACAGATCATGCATTTTAGCCATGCCTCCTTTCGCTCAATTTGCACTTTTTTAGCCCTGTTTTTGCAAGGGCTGATTCTGTGAGCACAGCACCACCTACAGGTCTGGCATATGTACTACAGCGTCTCCAGCGCTTTCGAACGGCAATGGCCGTGGCTGTCTCCTCCTGATTGGTGGAGTTGGCCCAATAGCCGTAGCGCCACCGTCCTGACTTCAGGACAGTGTTCAAATCTGGATCAGTTTTTATCAGATCCGTTGCAGCCCCTTTTTTAGAGATTTGGGTATGGAGGAAAATAGAGAGGGTTGTGTTTTCTGACACTTGGTGAGTTCCCTGGAACACCGGGGACACATATTCATGTATAAAATACATACATTTTGCATGATAGGTCCCCTTTAAATCCCAGTTCTTTATTTGTCTCATATTGCAGCACCTCTTTTCACGCTCTGTCTGAAACCAGAGCCCAGTCTGCTCTGATTGGTTTACTGGCCGGCTCTGTTGTGATTGGTCAACCGCTTAGAGATGTCCCGCCCCTTAGCCTATCACGTACAATGTGTTGGAGCGCTAGCCAATAGGACTGTTGCAGCTGGTAAAGGTGGAACTATTTTCAGCTGATTTGTTTTAGTAGTAATTAAAGAACGTCTCTTTGTGCTATGGTACTTGAGTTACTTATTACTTTCCTCTATTAATCCACCTCACATAATACAATAACCTGAGTGTATTTCCTCTCTCTCTGCTGCAGATGGTTTTCTGTGGCGTCATTACAGGGGACGCCTGCTCCGAGTTGTAAAAAGTGACGAGGAGGTGAAG
This sequence comes from Trematomus bernacchii, assembly GCF_902827165.1. Classification (NCBI taxonomy): domain Eukaryota; kingdom Metazoa; phylum Chordata; class Actinopteri; order Perciformes; family Nototheniidae; genus Trematomus; species Trematomus bernacchii. The sequence goes on from NW_022987776.1 coordinate 191,652, forward strand.
GAAATTATGATCCGTTTCCACGACAACAACAACCACGTCGGTAGGATTAAAGTAGTGAAGGAGATAATGGTGAGTTCATAGGATATCATCAGAGCTGGGAAGTAACTAAGTACATTTACTCGGTACTTAAGTACAATTTAGAGATACTTGTACTTTACTTGAGTATTTCAATGTTTTGCTACTGTGTACTTTTACTCCACTACATGTATTTAATACCTTTAGTTACTTCACAGATGTGGATGAATGATGTGAAATATAACCAAGTGTTAAATCAGACTTTAGTTCCACCTGGAGTAAATCCACAAGCTACCCTGCAGTATACAAAGTCATTCAAACTAGCTGCACCTTTACCAGCTTTGAGAACACTTTCATGATCAATCATTATAAAACATATCATATATATTATTCTGAAATGGACCAATCTGCACAATGACTACTTTTACTGTCGCTACTTTCACTATATTTTGATGAGAATACTTTTATACTTTTACTTGAGGAACATTTTGAATGCAGGACTTTTACTGTAACAGAGTATTCCTACACTCTGGTACTTCTACTTTTACTCAAGTACAAGATCTGAGTACTTCTACTTTTACTCAAGAACAAGATCTGAGTACTTCTACTTTTACTCAAGTACAAGATCTGAGTACTTCTACTTTTACTCAAGCACAAGATCTGAGTACTTCTACTTTTACTCAAGTACAAGATCTGAGTACTTCTACTTTTACTCAAGTACAAGATTTGAGTACTTCTACTTTAACTCAAGTAGAAGATCTGAGTACTTATACTTTTACTCAAGTACAAGATCTGAGTACTTCTACTTTTACTCAAGTACAAGATCTGAGTACTTCTACTTTTACTCAAGTACAAGATCTGAGTACTTCTACTTTTACTCAAGTACAAGATCTGAGTACTTCTACTTTTACTCAAGCACAAGATCTGAGTACTTCTACTTTTACTCAAGTACAAGATCTGAGTACTTCTACTTTTACTCAAGTACAAGATTTGAGTACTTCTACTTTAACTCAAGTACAAGATCTGAGTACTTCTACTTTTACTCAAGTACAATATTTGACTTACCCGAGTACTTCTCCCACCTATGGATATCCTTTTGATCTACAGAACAAATAGTTTAGGATAATATGGTGAACAAAAAGTACATAAAATGACGTGTTTTTCTTCTGTTTTTGCAGCTGATGTTTTACTGGGTTGGAGTGACGGAGGTCGCGAAGGCCTGGATCAATAAGTGTGAAGTTTGTCAGAACCGAGTTCTTCCAGAAACCAAAAAACCCTCGGTCCAGTTCTGCTTTGTCTACGGCTGCGAATCCTCCAGCTCCATCTACCCCGAACTCAGCTTCCACAGGTTAAACACCACCTTTTGATGATATGTTAAAAAACAAAGATTGGTCTGATTAAAAAGGACATCATCTGCTTGTTTTCAGGCTTATATTTGTGTTTTGTTCCTCTACTGTTACCTGTTTACATCCTGATCAGAGTGCTTTAAAGAGATAATGAAATCAGGTTATGCTAAAAAAAAATTCATCCAACAAATACTTTAAAAAAGCTGTGTGTGTCGTAATATGCTGATGATGTTATTCTCTGCCTGTCAAACGTGGCAAAGTCATTATCAATTATTAAGTTATTCAGACTCATTTTGAGTAAACTGTTTTTCAAGATTTCAAGACATGCGGGAAGATCTGAAAAGCAGTTGGTCAGTGTTAGAAAAATCTCACTGGTTCCCGGCTTGAGCTTTAGGCTGCAGCCACACGAGAACGGTAACGCAAACGAACCGAAATCGTTATCAAAAAAGTCTTCCGTCCACACGCAATAGGCACCAGACACGTGTCCGTTCACATGAGACCGCTCGAAAGCGCTGGAGACGCTGTAGTACATATGCCGGGCCTGTAAGTGGCGCTGTAAGTCCGCCAACAAAATACACCAAAAGCAGCGAAGAAGACTCAAAATTATGCATTTTTCTCAAATTCTGACTTTTAAAAAAATCTGACTTTTTTTTTCAAAATTCTGACTTTTTTCCTCAAAATGACAAAATTCTGACTTTTTCTCTCAAATTCACAAAATTCTGTATTTTTCTGAATACTTAAAAATGTTAATAATCACTGGTCCCCGGCTTGAACTTCAATCTCAGGATCCATGTATCTGTGATCCTCTCCAGAATGGAAGGAGTCATCACATACAGAGCATCAACTAGTTCCTGAACAGTGTCCTTCACATGCTGATATCCAAGAGAGGGAGTTACACAGTCACAAGATGGAGGAATAGAAAGCAGTATTCAATGTTTTACTTCAGATTAGCTCCACGTCAGAAATGAGCATGCTTGTCATATGTCTATCTCCATAGAGGCTGAATCATCATGTTTAATCACATAGCTATCATATGCCTCAAACAGTCCTGATGCTCTTCTAGGTAATCATACATCCTGTCATGTACAAAATACTGACTTTTTTTCCAAAATGTTGGCTTTTTTTCCAAAATGTTGGCTTTTTTCTCAAGAGAATTCGAAAAATCTCAAAATTGTGACTTTTTCTCAAAAATCTGACTTTTTCTCAAAAATCTGACTTTTTCTCAAAAATCACAAAATTCAGACTTTTTTGCAAAAATCTCAAAAGTCAGTTTTTCTCAAAAGTTCTGACTTTTTCTCAAAAATGCTGACTTTTTCTCAAAATCTAAAAATTCTAACTTTCTAAAAATCTCCAAAATCTGAGTTGTTCTCCAAAATCAGATTTCTTCAAAAAATTATGACTTTTTCTTAAAATTATGACTTGTTCTAAAAATTATGACTTTTTCTTAAAACTATGACTTTTTCTAAAAATTATGACTTTTTCTAAAAATTATGACTTTCTCAAAAATCTCAAAATTAAGACTTTTTCTCAAAATCATGACTTTTTCTCAAATTCTAAAAATTATGACTTTCTCTGAATACTTAAAAAGTGTAATAATCACTCGTCACCAGCTTGAGCTTCAACATCAGGATCCATGTATCTGTGATCCTCTCCAGAATGGAAGTAGTCATCACATACAGAGCATCAACTAGTTCCTGAACAGTGTCCTTCACATGCTGATATCCAAGAGAGGGAGTTACACAGTCACAAGATGGAGGAATAGAAAGCAGTATTCAATGTTTACTTCAGATTAGCTCCACGTCAGAAATGATCATGCTTGTCATATGTCTATCTCCATAGAGGCTGAATCATCATGTTAATCACATAGCTATCATATGCCTAAAACAGTCCTGATGCTCTTCTAGGTAATCATACATCCTGTCATGTTCACAGCTACAGTTGGGATACCTTTTGATATCATGTGTACTCTCATGTTGGAAGAGGACATTCAGTGTTTTCCCAACAGTCAGCAAATCTAAGAGATCTGAAGTTTCCTCTGTTCAGTTATTTTAAAAGTTAATCTCTGCAGGTTTCCAGAAGATAAAGAGATCCGGCAGAGATGGTTGTCGGTGGCTCAGAGAGATGAAAACTCTCTGAGATCAAACTCTTTTCTCTGCTCCAAACACTTTGAGCCGTCTTGCTTCACTCTGAGCAACGAGGTTCAGCTGACTCTATCACCTGACGCCGTGCCGACCATCATCCCAGAGACAGAGCAGGAGGACCAGGTGACACAACGCAAGACACACGTTATTATTATTGAACATTATTAATAATATTGCACATGTTATATAGCTTATACATTTTGCAGTGCATAAATCATCAATTAAAGCCTATTTGAATCTGTCATCCTTCTTGTTTTCCAGGTCCCTGTCCCCTCAGAGGAGGACTTCCTGTTCTCTAACAGCCTGGAAGACCTCTTCTCCAAAATCTCTTCTCCTCCTTCCGCCATGGAGCTCCAGGAGCATCAGTACTGCCTCCAGGACCCAGAACCCACAGAGACCCACAAAGACATGGAGCAGAAGAGGAGGTTCCTCAATGAGTCCAGCTTCAAGGTGTTCAACCACATCGCCAGGTACATCATGACATTACATTACATGACATGACATGACATTACATGACATTACATGACATTACATTACATTACATTACATTACAGGACAGGACATGACATTACATTACATTACATTTACATTACATACAGACATGACATTACATTACATGACATTACATTACATCACATGACATCACATGACATGACATTACATCACATGACATGACATGACATGACATGACATGACATTACATGTTACTTGTTAGACGCTTTTATCCAAAGCGACTTATGGCGCATTTCCACTACACAGCCTCGCTCGGCCCCGCTCGGTATGGCTAGGCCTCGTTAGGACTGGCTCACTTTATGGCACATTTCCATTACAGTTTAGGAACTGGGGCAGTATCTATAGTAACGCAGTGTAGGCGGAGCCGTGACGTCATCTTCAGAGAACCCCAGAAAAACAACACAGCCGTTAGCTGTTAGCACTCAGAGCTCACAGCTCCTCATATCAGTTCAGAAACTAGACCAAAGTGAAACAAGTACAAACCACAGACTGCCTGTGTCATGGTGAATACAGTCGCTGCTTTATTTATGTCTGTAGGCCGTTGTTGTGAGTGTGGACGGTCGGAGCATATACTGCGTTAGCTTAGCCAATCTCCATTCAGCAAACACGCATTTTAAAAGGTTTTTCTCCTGCCGTCTGTCTGCAGACTTGTCAAAGCATTAATTCATGGTTTTTACTAACCGGTATCAGTATGTTGTTACTTCTGCATCATTTTGAAACGTGTATTACAATTAAATCACGGTCAAATATGTCCATCTTGTTTGTAGTTGTAGCCCCCTTGCCAGCGATGCTCTCTCTAGTTAGCATACTCAGCCCGACTCAGCCTCGTTGTCTCTGGCCCTAGACCCACGATTTTATGAGGCCAGAAAAACTGTGAATTAGGACCCCGCCGGCCGGTACTAGGCCAAGTGGAAACGCAACCAAAGACGGGCCGCTGACGTCACAGCTCTCTTAAACCGTGCTCCGCGCTGTAGTGGAAACGCGCCATTACATACTCAGTACTGTGGCAATCCCCACAGGAGCACTTTGGGGGTGGAAGTGTCTCAGGGACACAACGACATGCTGACTGCAGTGGGGTTTGAACCTGTGACCCCCTGATCCCAACAGCAACTCACTAACCCACTGCGGCCACACACATCACATGACCCCTTTAAAGTGTTACAAGATGCATTTTGTTCTGATTGAATTAAATGTTTTTATTGCGTCCTGCAGGTATCTGAGCCACAGAGTCTTACCGATGCAAAACAGGAAAGGCATTAGTAGTTTGAAAAGGATGACCAACCGCTTTGCGCTAAAAGGTGAGTAGAAAGAGTGATAACACTTATTTAATCCGTCTCTTTTTATCCTCAATTAACCAGATTATAGCAGCTGACTTAAGATAAATTACTTAAGAAGCAGAGGTGGGAAGTATTCGAGTACAAATACTGTACTTAAGTACATGTTTCTGGTATCAGTACTTTACTCCACTACTTATTTTTCTGACCACTTTTTACTTTCTACTTCTACATGTGAACACAAATACCTGTACTTTCTACTTCTTACATGTTGAACACAAATACCTGTACTTTCTTACTTCTTACATGTTTGAACACTAATACCTGTACTTTCTACTTCTTACATGTTGAACACAAATACCTGTACTTTCTACTTCTTACATGTTGAACACAAATACCTGTACTTTCTACTTCTTACATGTTGAACCAAATACCTGTACTTTCTACTTCTTACATGTTGAACACTAATACCTGTCTTTCTACTTCTTACATGTTGAACACAAATACCTGTACTTTCTACTTCTTACATGTTGAACCCAAATACCTGTACTTTCTACTTCTTACATGTTGAACCCAAATACCTGTACTTTCTACTTCTCACATTTCCCAAACAGGCTGGTTCCTTTAGTTTTGAATGTGTGTTTGGTGGCGTGATCATTATTATTTAGAGTCATTGCGTGCCTATTGATTTGAACACGATCCGTGTATCCATCATTTCCTGGTCTTCTCTAAGAAGAGGGACCAATGAAAACGTTGTCATGTTGCCGTTGTTCAGCATGGAAACATTCATTAGCTAACAATGACATTATTGTTCTATTAATATAAAGGGAGGTCAGGTACTCTTTAAAACAGCTGCTAGTTATGGGTACTTTTTTACTGAAGTACATTTCAAAGCCTCTTTACTTTGACTTGAGTAAAGAAGTTTAGTCAGAGTACTTCTACTTTCACCAGAGTATTTTTAAACACGAGTATCTGTACTTCTACTTGAGCAAAGGTTGTGTTGTACTTCTACTTAGTAAAGGATGTGTGTACTTCTACTTGAGTAAAGGATGTGTGTACTTCTACTTGAGTAAAGGATGTGTACTTTGCCCTCTCTGATAAAAAGCATTTCTCTTGTGTTTCAGACGGTGTGCTGATGTACACTATAGTCTCTCCTCCTGTCAGAGTGCTACGCAGCAGAGAAGAGGTTAGCAAGATTTAAATATATATAACATCTTAATGAATCCTGTATCAACATCTTAAAAAAGATTGAGCTCTTTCCTGTCTTATGTTCCACTTTCTAGCAAGTAAATGCCAAAAACACCCTTAAAAAAATACAAAAAAGACTTTTAAAAGACTTTTAAAAGAACCATAAGTTTTCTGTCTTTTGTTCGACAGGTAAACTCGATCTTGCGTCAGTTCCACGACGACCCAGGATCACTCTGCGCTGGTTTTCTGCCAGAGAGAGATCACGAAGCGGTTTCTTCTGGGCCAGAATGACCCGGGACTTGGCCCGCCTGATGATCTCTGCGTCAGACCTGCATGGAACAGAACCAAGAGGGAGGTGGCTCCGCTGCAGCATGAGGAGCTGCACCAACAGCTGTGGGCCGGTGGAGAGAGGCCTGGGGCTCACCTTCCACAAGTAGGAGGGGTTCTGTCCAGATTAAGGGTCTTTAAGTTATCCTGTAAGAAGAGGAACAGACAATGTGGTTAGAGAGATAACTGGCTGTCTTAAAGTTCCCCTATCATACTGCTTCTCATCAATATATCACAGGTCTCAGATATATCCAGAGCCTGTCTCTGATTGGCCTGAAACACCAAACAGATCATTGCAGCATTACCCATAATGCCCTTTGTTTCAGCCCTGTTTCCAAAGTGCTGATTCTCTGTCTGTTACTTTAGATGAAAATAAGGAGCCCCTCCCCACGCCCCTCTGAGAGAGATTTGGTTAAAAAGAACTCAATGGTGCTCTAGGAGGAGATTCAGGTGATAAGGGGGGGGGGGGGGTTACCTTGGTTGCTGATTGGCTAATGGTTACACAAGACAAAACATCGTTATGACATCATCAAGTGGCCAAAATCTGATCAGTCATTTGATGTAGAAGAACATGAGAAGAGGGGACACATGTTGATGAGAAGAGACATGAAGAACAGGGACACATGTTGATGTAGAAGAGACATGAAGAAGAGGGGACACATGTTGATGTAGAAGAGACATGAAGAGGGGACACATGTTGATGTAGAAGAGACATGAAGAAGAGGGGACACATGTTGATGTAGAAGAGACATGAAGAAGAGGGGACACATGTTGATGTAGAAGAGACATGAGAAGAGGGGACACATGTTGATGTAGAAGAGACATGAAGAAGAGGGGACACATGTTGATGTAGAAGAGACATGAAGAAGAGGGGACACATGTTGATGAAGAAGAGACATGAAGAAGAGGGGACACATGTTGATGTAGAAGAGACATGAAGAAGAGGGGACACATGTTGATGTAGAAGAGACATGAAGAAGAGGGGACACATGTTGATGTAGAAGAGACATGAAGAAGAGGGGACACATGTTGATGTAGAAGAGACATGAAGAAGAGGGACACATGTTGATGAAGAAGAGACATGAGAAGAGGGGACACATGTTGATGTAGAAGAGACATGAAGAAGAGGGGACACATGTTGATGTAGAAGAGACATGAAGAAGAGGGGACACATGTTGATGTAGAAGAGACATGAAGAAGAGGGGACACATGTTGATGTAAGAGACATGAAGAAGAGGGGACACATGTTGATGAGAAGAGACATGAAAAGGGGACACATGTTGATGTAGAAGAGACATGAAGAAGAGGGGACACATGTTGATGTAGTAGAGACATGAAGAAGAGGGGACACATGTTGATGTAGAAGAGACATGAAGAAGAGGGGACACATGTGATGTAGAAGAGACATGAAGAAGAGGGGACACATGGTGATGTAGAAGAGACATGGAGAAGAGGGGACACATGTTGATTGTAGAAGAGACATGAAGAGACAGGGCGGAAGGGGACACATGTTGATGTAGAAGAGGACATGAAGAAGAGGGGACACATGTTGATGTAGAAGAGACATGAAGAAGAGGGGACACATGTTGATGTAGAAGAGACATGAAGAAGAGGGGGAAACATGTGATGTAGAAGAGACATGAGAAGAGGGGACACATGTTGATGTAGAAGAGACATGAAGAAGAGGGGACCATGTTTGATGTAGAAGAGACATGAAGAAGAGGGGGACACATGTTGATGTAGAAGAGACATGAAGAAGAGGGACACATGTTGATTGTAGAAGAGACATGAAGAAGAAGACGGGACAGGGGCCACATGTTGATGTAGAAGAGACATGAAGAAGAGGGGACACGATGTTGATGTATGTAAGACGACATGAAGATAGGGGACACATGTTGATTTGTAGAAGAGACAGAAGAGAGGGGACACATGTTGATGTAGAAGAGACGTGAAGAAGGGGATTTTTGCATGACAGGTGACCTTTAATATTGACCATTGGGTTTATTCAAATATCTATCATGCCTCTACATGTAAATGGACCTCCTTAAAAAGTCATCAAATTAACCACAATCTCAATTCTGAGGATTTGTCCTATCGGTTTTTGTCTAAATGTATTTACGCTGCTTTTTATTATATTTATTAATACATAGCACTTTGGTTCAACTCTGTTGTTTTTAAATGTGCTATATAAATAAAGTTGGATTGGATGTATTCTCATGGTAAACCAGTCATCAGAGGAGTGGCAAATCAGCTTCTAGAGTTAAATGCTGTCTTTATCTGAATGCTTTTTTGAAACTATCTATTCATCCTCCTTCTCCTCCAGGTTTCCTCTGGACGAACACCTCTTCTTCATCAGTGGAGAAGGCGGTCGGTTCGTCCCAACTGGTTTCCTCGTCTCGGATCGTCCGTTTGTTCGTCCCATTTCAGCGAGGATGCTTCGATCGCAGCGGGAGATAGTGACGGTCCGATCAGACGCCGTGCCGACACTCATGGTTGCACGGAAACCAAGAGGTGAGAGAGGCAAGAGACTCTTTGCACGTCAAAATGTGAGAGTGGAGGTACAAGTGCAGTCTGCAGAATTAATAACAATTCTACTGTGCTGCCTGTCGGACTTCTTTTATTACTCTCTGAAGCGCTAGAAGATTGTGTTGTGTCACAAACTGAAAGCCCAAGTTATTTGACTGCCACCTAACTGATATATATAAGTACTAATAATAATACCAAAATGGTTGTAGTCCTTGTTTTAAAGTGGTTCGACCCTCCTTTTTAAGCTATATATGTTAGCAGGCTGTTAACTGTTTTGAATTGGTATCATCCTGGTTGATTGCACTAATTGTAATTAATTCATTAAATGTAGCTTAATTAATTAATTATAATGTAATGTGTCTTTTCCCCTCAGACTCCACTCACAGGACCGACCCAGCCTGCAGTGGATGAGGTTTGATCATTTGGGGTTTAGCTAAATATTGTATGTTACTATGGAATGAGAGCATGGATAATAACAACTGGATACAGCGTGGGAGGCGGGGTCTCGTTCATTCCTATGAGAGTTGCTCATTGGCGCATGAAGACAAAATGGCCCAACTTTTGAGGAGAGCGAAACGTCACGAAAGTATTCATATAATCATATAAGTCCGTTCTTATTGTGCATCCATGGGTAAAGGTAAAACTCATGTAGTACTGAACACGTCACATGAACGTGCCGGGCGGCGTGGGTTAGATCTGCGTTCATAATGCCGAGGAAGATAACTCTCAGAATAACGTTATTAGCACATTTTACAACTTGAGGACCGAATGTTTTTAATAAGGGTTATACAAACGTTCATACTGGGTAGATTATTTAGTTTAAAAAAAATTATCCAACGATTTACAGACGTCTCTTTCCCAATGTTAGTCGATGGGAAAAAGTCTTTCCGGGCCCAGCGACTGATACGGAAGTGTAGTACCGCCGTTTGGCCACAACGAATATTTTCCTCAGAGTCCAGCGCACTTCCTGGGGGCTTGGATGAGAGTAACACATGCGTCACTTCTGGGCAAAAATTACGGCCCCGCCCACTTTTGGGGAAAACAACGCTGTCATTTGAATGGCGATTCGAACGTAAAATCTGGAATTATTTTAATGTTTGAGGTGCAATAAACGACACAGCAGCTTGTTGGCATGATAAAAACTATTATTTTCCGCCTCGCTCATGAGAGTAACAGCTGGCGAAATTACGGCCTCGCCTACTGATTTAATTGAACCCTAATCGAGCCCGATTGTCGATTTTCAAATGATTTATGTAATGGTTTGCCATCGTAATCGGGCTCTTTGAAGATCCACAAATCCACGGTTTTCAAACATTTCTGATCGGATTGGCAAAAACTTCAGAATGTGTATTGATCGCCATTCAGATGACCGCGTTTGTTTTCCCCAAAAGTGGGCGGGGCTGTAATTTTCGCCCAGAAGTGACGTAGGTGTTACTCTCATGTATAAACGAATAAATAAATCCAGCGATAATAAATCCAGAAATATATAGATAAACAGAATTTATTTATACTGTATGTCATGATCCAGCCTCCATATGTTACAGCAGAATTACAAACAAATCTGTCAAATCAAATCCTGATGCCCTTCCCCCTGTGTACTGCCACTCACTGCATGTCATTTAATCTTTTAATTGTGTGTGTAGACTTATTTCTCTAAGTACGACGCGGTGGAGCTTTACCTGATTAAACGCACTTATCCTCCTGGACTGAGCTACGTGGAGAAAAACACCTTCAGGAGGTTCTGCAAGAGGTACTGCATCAAAGGTGAGTCCAAACTAAACCCAAACAGATTCAGAATAAACGTCTACAACAGGTCTTTAGATTACTCCTGGAGATCTTTAGTATCAAAGGAAGGCGGTTTTTAAACATGTACGATACTTAAATGTCTGGAACAAGTATTGTGATTTGTAGTTTTCTCAGATGATGTTTTGCTTTGTATCGAGGGGTTAAAGACAACATAAGATAGGGAAACAGTGCTTTTTTAAAACAAAACAACAGTCATGATGTCTTCTCTGTTGCTATGTAATTGGGAAGTATGCAACGGGGTTTTTCTGAGAGTATAATGGCGCATTTCCACTACAGCGCGGTTTTAAGCGTGGTTGCGTTTTCCACTAGGCGTAGTTCCGGCTAATGGGTACTTTTTCACAGTTTTTCTGGCTCTCCAAAATCCCAGGTTCTTTCCGGGCCAACAACCGGGCTGAGTGTGCTAAACTAGTGAGAGAATCGCTGGCAAGGGGGCTACAACTACAACAAAATGAACATATTTGACCGTGATTTAATTGTAAGACACGTTTCAAAATGATGCCGAAGTAACAACATACTGATACCGGTTAGTAAAAACCATGAATTAATGCTTTGACAAGTCTGCAGACAGACGGCAGGCGAAAAACCTTTTAAAATGCGTGTTTTCTGAATGGAGATCGGCTAAGCTAACGCAGTATATGCTCCGACCGTCCACACTCACAACAACGGCCTATACAGACATAAATAAAGCAGCGACTGTATTCACCATGACACAGACAGTCTGTGGTTTGTACTTGTTTCACTTTTGTCTAGTTTCTGAACAGATATGAGGAGCTGTGAGCTCTGAGTGCTAACAGCTAACGGCTGATGTTGGTTTTGTGTTTCGCATTGAAGATGACGTCACGGCTCCGCCTACACTGCGTTACTATAGTTACTGCCCCAGCTACTAAACTGTAATGGAAACGCAGCATAAAGTGAGTCTGGCCTACCAAGGCCTAACAAGGCCTAACGAGGCCATAAGACACTTTTTAAAGAACCCTCACAACAAAAGTGTCATCAGGATTAGCTTCATATAATACCTAACTTTCCAAATGCAACCTCACGATCCTCTGCGTGAGGTTTCATTGAATGTAATCACCTGTTCCTCTCTCTCTCAGGTGATTCTCTGCACACAGAGAGAGGAAACCGGCTGTGTTTGGTCCTCAGGAGCCGGAAGAAAGTGGAAGAAGCTCTGCTGGATTTTCACGACGAGTTGAACCACCTCAACGTCAACAAGTGTCTCCGACTGCTCAACGAAAGGTGAGCGGGGATCTCATAACGTCTCTTAATCGAGATTAAATTAAACTTTCTTCATCTCACTAAGACACACAAGAGTACACTGACACAAACTACTTCTGTCTCTTCATCGCTTTTATCACTTCAAGTCGTTTGTAACATTAAATCAACCGATAACTGACTGCAAATTCAACAAATTCAACTTTGAGATTAAGGTTTAAACACCGATTTGTTATTCTTTTAAGTCTATTTAACCAAACACATTGGTGTTTATCGATGTTGTACCATCCTGAAACTGTATGAGCACCTTTTAAGAGTAAGAAATTAAACGTTTAGTTACTTGTTGTTATACCTGTAGGTTCTTAAAATGTAGATTATGCTTAAAGGTAGGGTCGGTAAATTTGGAGAAACCGGCTCGAGATCGCTAGAATTTGAAAATACACAACCGGAGAAAATCTGCCACTTCCTTACAGAGCCCCGCCTCCAACACACACGAACGCGCACATGACCAATGAGGGCACGAGATAAAGTTTGTGCACAGATGGAAGGCTGACAGGCAGGTAGGCCATCAGTTACTTTAGCCGGGCCGGCTCAGATGATTGGTCGTGCTTTTTACAGTACTACGGCTTCCACAGATGATATTTTTTAATGGATTTTTTTGTCAAAGCACTTCAGATATTCATTGCTATCGGGATGTATTTAAGAGCATTCCATGGATATAATAACAAGTGTATCTCGAGCCGGTTTCTCAAACTTACCTACCCCACCTTTAAATTTGAAGGTGTATTTATATAATACCAAGCTGTTGTATTTATCAGAATCAGAATACTTGTATTAGTCCCACAGAGGGGAGCCACAGACAGCTTCATCTAGCATGCTGAAGAATTAGCAGCCAGGAATATATTGCACAGTAATTAACGGTATATATACATATTGCACATATTGCGCGGAGGCGTGTGGCGCAGTGGTCTAGTGCGTTGGTGTTGGGATCAGGGGAGCACAGGTTCAAACCCCTCTGCAGTCAGCATGTCGTTGTGTCCCTGTGGCGGCAGTGCCGCTGGAGCACAGGTTCAAACCCCACTGCAGTCAGCATGTCGTTGTGTCCCTGTGGCGCAGTGGACTGGAGCACAGGTTCAAACCCCACTGCAGTCAGCATGTCGTTGTGTCCCTGCTGGCGCAGTGCACTGGAGCACAGGTTCAAACCCCACTGCAGTCAGCATGTCGTTGTGTCCCTGTGGCGCAGTGGCCTGGAGCACAGGTTCAAACCCCACTGCAGTCAGCATGTCGTTGTTGTCCCCTGTGGCGGCAGTGGACTGCTGGAGCACAGGTTCAAACCCCACTGCAGTCAGCATGTCGTAGTGGCGCAGTGGACTGGAGCACAGGTTCAAACCCCACTGCAGTCAGCATGTCGTTGTGTTCCTGTGGCGCAGTGGAATGGAGCACAGGTTCAAACCCCACTGCAGTCAGCATGTCGTTGTGTCCCTGTGGCGCAGTGCTCTGGAGCACAGGTTCAAACCCCTCTGCAGTCAGCATGTCGTTGTGTCCCTGTGGCGCAGTGGCCTGGAGCACAGGTTCAAACCCCACTGCAGTCAGCATGTCGTTGTGTCCCTGTGGCGCAGTGGACTGGAGCACAGGTTCAAACCCCACTGCAGTCAGCATGTCGTTGTGTCCCTGTGGCGCAGTAGCCTGGAGCACAGGTTCAAAACCCCACTGCAGTCAGCATGTCGTTGTGTCCCTGAGACACTTCACCCCAAATTGCTCCTGTGGGGATTGTCCACAGTACTCAGTATGTAAGTCTCTTTGGATAAAAGCGTTCTAACAAGTAACATGTAATGTAATGTAATATTGCACATAGTTAGTATATCCAATAACCAGCTCATGATGTCATCATCAGGTACTTCTGGAAAACCATGAGGCCTGATGTGGTTCAGTGGATCAACAAATGCTCAGAGTGCAGTAGGAAGACCAAGAAGAAGAAGAAACAAGGAAGACCACCAACAGGAACATTTCAATCTCCTCTGCAGACGCTGAGACCTCCACACACTCCTGAGGATTCAGACAGGTGTGTGTCTGCTGTAGAGTGTGTGTCTGCTGTAGAGTGTATTTGGATTGTTAGATATACTGTAGTAACAGTGTCAGCACCACGATTACATAACGTTGTATTAGTTAAAAGTATAAGTAAACGGTAACAAGGGTAATTTGTTGTCTCCCTTAACGTTACACACACAACATAAGTATTTTCCTTAGAAAGTAAGTAGCACTAGCTCAAAAGTTGTCTTCTTTAAATTAGACAACAACAACAAATGCAGTTTCTAATATCCAGGTCATTGTGGAGGAAACTCTGAAGAGAAACTGATAAATGATTCGTGGACAAAGTTTGTCTTTGTTATATTTAATAAAGTAATAAAGAAAGTCAGTATAAAATGAAATGGATCTGAAGTGCGGGAACAGAGCAGCTTCCTCCTCAGAGGAGAGAGAAGCTCTGCTGACGGTCTCTCTACATATTCATGAGAGGAAACAGCTGCTCCTACATCCCATCATTAAACCAGAAAACTTACATTTTAAGCATTTAAATCCCCCTGTACCTTTCCTTTAACCTCCTGAAATGTAAACCATTAATGTCTCTGTTAAACACACACAAGACTAACAATACAATTTAACAGAGTAAAAGGCAATCAGAGTATAAGACGATATGTTTTAAATGATTATATGATCATTTGACACGACATGTGATTCCTCTAAAGTGGTGGTCCGTGAGTATATTGGTCAAATTTCACATTTGAAATAAATAAATACATTTAAGTTTTCCGCACTCTTCCATTGCAGGAATATCTCTGCAATGGAGCGAGCTTGAGTTTCACTTTCGAATGCATGATATATGTCACGCATGTTTCCACGTGTTTGTACCGTTTTCAGGCGATTTCTAATCTGTTCTAGAAAAACTGTGATTTTGGATATTTGTGGAGCTAGGTGGTCCGCGAGTGTTTTTTTTATCAAATCAACCGATAACTGACTGCAAATTCAACAAATTCAACTTTGAGATTAAGGTTTAAACACCGATTTGTTATTCTTTTAAGTCTATTTAACCAAACACATTGGTGTTTATCGATGTTGTACCATCCTGAAACTGTATGAGCACCTTTTAAGAGTAAGAAATTAAACGTTTAGTTACTTGTTGTTATACCTGTAGGTTCTTAAAATGTAGATTATGCTTAAAGGTAGGGTCGGTAAATTTGGAGAAACCGGCTCGAGATCGCTAGAATTTGAAAATACACAACCGGAGAAAATCTGCCACTTCCTTACAGAGCCCCGCCTCCAACACACACGAACGCGCACATGACCAATGAGGGCACGAGATAAGTTTGTGCACAGATGGAAGGCTGACAGGCAGGTAGGCCATCCAGTTACTTTAGCCGGGCCGGCTCAGATGATTGGTCGTGCTTTTTACAGTACTACGGCTTCCACAGATGATATTTTTTAATGGATTTTTTGTCAAAGCACTTCAGATATTCATTGCTATCGGGATGTTAAGAGCATTCCATGGAATATAATAACAAGTGTATCTCGAGCCGGTTTCTCAAACTTACCTACCCCACCTTTAAATTTGAAGGTGCATTTATATAATACCAAGCTGTTGTATTTATCAGAATCAGAATACTTGTATTAGTCCCACAGAGGGGAGCCACAGACAGCTTCATCTAGCATGCTGAAGAATTAGCAGCCAGGAATATATTGCACAGTAATTAACGGTATATATACATATTGCACATATTGCGCGGAGGCGTGTGGCGCAGTGGTCTAGTGCGTTGGTGTTGGGATCAGGGGAGCACAGGTTCAAACCCCTCTGCAGTCAGCATGTCGTTGTGTCCCTGTGGCGCAGTGCCCTGGAGCACAGGTTCAAACCCCACTGCAGTCAGCATGTCGTTGTGTCCCTGTGGCGCAGTGGACTGGAGCACAGGTTCAAACCCCACTGCAGTCAGCATGTCGTTGTGTCCCTGTGGCGCAGTGCACTGGAGCACAGGTTCAAACCCCACTGCAGTCAGCATGTCGTTGTGTCCCTGTGGCGCAGTGGCCTGGAGCACAGGTTCAAACCCCACTGCAGTCAGCATGTCGTTGTGTCCCTGTGGCGCAGTGGACTGGAGCACAGGTTCAAACCCCACTGCAGTCAGCATGTCGTTGTGTCGCAGTGGACTGGAGCACAGGTTCAAACCCCACTGCAGTCAGCATGTCGTTGTGTTCCTGTGGCGCAGTGGAATGGAGCACAGGTTCAAACCCCACTGCAGTCAGCATGTCGTTGTGTCCCTGTGGCCGCAGTGCTCTGGAGCACAGGTTCAAACCCCTCTGCAGTCAGCATGTCGTTGTGTCCCTGTGGCGCAGTGGCCTGGAGCACAGGTTCAAACCCCACTGCAGTCAGCATGTCGTTGTGTCCCTGTGGCGCAGTGGACTGGAGCACAGGTTCAAACCCCACTGCAGTCAGCATGTCGTTGTGTCCCTGTGGCGCAGTGGCCTGGAGCACAGGTTCAAACCCCACTGCAGTCAGCATGTCGTTGTGTCCCTGAGACACTTCACCCCAAATTGCTCCTGTGGGGATTGTCCACAGTACTCAGTATGTAAGTCTCTTTGGATAAAAGCGTCTAACAAGTAACATGTAATGTAATGTAATATTGCACATAGTTAGTATATCCAATAACCAGCTCATGATGTCATCATCAGGTACTTCTGGAAAACCATGAGGCCTGATGTGGTTCAGTGGATCAACAAATGCTCAGAGTGCAGTAGGAAGACCAAGAAGAAGAAGAAACAAGGAAGACCACCAACAGGAACATTTCAATCTCCTCTGCAGACGCTGAGACCTCCACACACTCCTGAGGATTCAGACAGGTGTGTGTCTGCTGTAGAGTGTGTGTCTGCTGTAGAGTGTATTTGGATTGTTAGATATACTGTAGTAACAGTGTCAGCACCACGATTACATAACGTTGTATTAGTTAAAAGTATAAGTAAACGGTAACAAGGGTAATTTGTTGTCTCCCTTAACGTTACACACACAACATAAGTATTTTCCTTAGAAAGTAAGTAGCACTAGCTCAAAAGTTGTCTTCTTTAAATTAGACAACAACAACAAATGCAGTTTCTAATATCCAGGTCATTGTGGAGGAAACTCTGAAGAGAAACTGATAAATGATTCGTGGACAAAGTTTGTCTTTTGTTATATTTAATAAAGTAATAAAGAAAGTCAGTATAAAATGAAATGGATCTGAAGTGCGGGAACAGAGCAGCTTCCTCCTCAGAGGAGAGAGAAGCTCTGCTGACGGTCTCTCTACATATTCATGAGAGGAAACAGCTGCTCCTACATCCCATCATTAAACCAGAAAACTTACATTTTAAGCATTTAAATCCCCCTGTTACCTTTCCTTTAACCTCCTGAAATGTAAACCATTAATGTCTCTGTTAAACACACACAAGACTAACAATACAATTTAACAGAGTAAAAGGCAATCAGAGTATAAGACGATATGTTTTAAATGATTATATGATCATTTGACACGACATGTGATTCCTCTAAAGTGGTGGTCCGTGAGTATATTGGTCAAATTTCACATTTGAAATAAATAAATACATTTAAGTTTTCCGCACTCTTCCATTGCAGGAATATCTCTGCAATGGAGCGAGCTTGAGTTTCACTTTCGAATGCATGATATATGTCACGCATGTTTCCACGTGTTTGTACCGTTTTCAGGCGATTTCTAATCTGTTCTAGAAAAACTGTGATTTTGGATATTTGTGGAGCTAGGTGGTCCGCGAGTGTTTTTTTTTATTGGTTAAGTGGACCTTGGTATGAAAAAGTTTGAGGAACACTGCTCTAATGTCTCTGTGTCTTCATCCTCACAGTGGGAAGGATGGAGATGATGGTGGTGATGAAGATGTTGGTGATGAAGAGAGAGGAACAGCACCTACTTTAGAGGACAGAGGGGTACGGTTCACAGCCTCTCACTCTATTTGTAATGTCTAAATTTATCCTAATAGTATAGAAAATGTTAAATTGGCCAGACACTTTACTGAGTGACGAGCAAACAGTGAGGGTGATATCAATTATATCAGCATACATACATACATGTATATTTTCTAGTTATGTTTATTGCCTATTTTATGACATATGTACTTGTGTGTTATGCCTGTGTTATTTTTGAAACCGGATGTTGTTTACTTTCTCTTTTCTGGCTGAAAGCTCCGCAAATTCGGGGTCGTACAGTGATGACACTACATGTATGGAATATGTGGAGTCTCAGCTTTAATCGGATATCTTGTTTGTGCAGTTACGATAAGTAATAA
Organism: Trematomus bernacchii; assembly: GCF_902827165.1. Lineage (NCBI taxonomy): Eukaryota > Metazoa > Chordata > Actinopteri > Perciformes > Nototheniidae > Trematomus > Trematomus bernacchii. The sequence goes on from NW_022987776.1 coordinate 210,330, forward strand.
GGGCATTTTGAGAGTGAGTGCTGTGCAAAACTCCGTTAGCATTAGTTAGCATTTTTTCGCAAAATGCTAATTCAAAGGCTTGGTATTACTCTTGTGTTTCTTTTAGCTAAAAATGGTTCATATCTTCAGTTAGCTGAGATTCTTACCGTTAATCTGGTGCTACACATTAATAGTTTCATAAATGTAAGAAGCCCTGAGACATTGTCTAAAAAAAAAAAAGTGGGAGGGGTCCAATGGGGGGACTTAAGAGGTTAACATGCTGCTGCAACACAAAAGGTACAACAAGTATATCTAATGTGATCTAATCTATTTATTTTTCTGTGAATCCCCTGTGCTATGTCCAATAATAACTTCTACTATGAGAGATAATTACTGAGTTTAAACACATGAAATAACCAATAATAACCTTCTACAAACACTGCAGCTGCCTCTGAATACAGAGAAAGACCCTGTTAATCATACAGTGTTATGAAAAAGACTTACTTTCTCCAAACGTCTCACTGACTTTCTGTTTCTCATCTTAATCCTAGGAGACCCCTTTGCCTCCTCAGCCCAGATTCCCATCCTGGTTCATCTGAAAACGCCCATCATTTCACTCAGTACTCTCCCATAACCCTCCAGCCAACGACTTCTAACGCCCTTAGCGTGGAGAGACTTTTCCAGAACGAAACACTCTCCTCCAGCTCTGTAAACCATCTGATCCCTGAGCAAAAAGAGACCATTATCTCTCACGTTAAAGCCAGGACACTTCGCGGGAAGACCAAGAAGAAACGAGGAAGAACACCAACGGAACATTTAAAAATCTCCTCTGCAGACGCTGAGACCTCCACACACTCCTGAGGATTTAGACAGGTGTGTGTCTGCTGTAGAGTGTGTGTCTGCTGTAGAGTGTGTGTCTGCTGTAGAGTGTGTGTCTGCTGTAGAGTGTGTGTCTGCTGTAGAGTGTGTGTCTGCTGTAGAGAGTGTGTCTGCTGTAGAGAGTGTGTCTGTTGCTGTAGAGTGTGTGCTGTAGGTGTGTGTGTCTGCTGTAGAGAGTGTGTGTCTGCTGTAGAGTGTGTGTCTGCTGTAGAGAGTGTGTGTCTGCTGTAGAGTGTGTGTCTGCTGTAGAGAGTGTGTGTCTGCTGTAGAGAGTGTGTGTCTGCTGTAGAGAGTGTGTGTCTGCTGTAGAGTGTGTGTCTGCTGTAGAGTGTGTGTCTGCTGTAGAGTGTGTGTCTGCTGTAGAGTGTGTGTGCTCAAAAGCTGTCTACTTTAAATTAGAATAAAATGAAATGAAAAACAACGAATGCAGTCACTAATATACAGGTCACATGATTCCTTTGTGTGCTCCCTCTAATCCTGTCTCTGTGTCTTCATCCTCACAGTGAGAACGATGGAGATGATGGTGATGATGGTGATGATGATGGTGATGAAGAGAGAGGAACAGCACCTACTTTAGAGGACAGAGGGGTACGTTTCACAGCCTCTTACTCCTAATAGTATAGAAAATGTTAAATTGGCCAGACACTTCACTGAGTGAGGAGCAAACAGTGATATCAATTATATCAGATACTCTATAGATATATATCTCGCTACTGCTGATATGTGTATATTTTCTAGTTACGTTTATGACATATTTTATGACATATTTACTTGTGTGTTATGCCTGTTAACATGCTGCTGTAACTAAAAAGGTACAACAAGTATATCTAATGTAGTAGTAGTATTCGTGTATTTGTCCCCGAGGGGAAAATGGGTTGCAGCACATCACAAGGCATTTAAAAAGATAAAACATACGTCACTGACAACAACATAGACACAGATTAAAAGAACAGATATCGGCAGACATGACAAAAGGCCTAGCTCTCATTTGCGAGAGGGGAGGGGGGCAGTGCCAGACCAGCTGGGTAAACAGTGCGTCCTAGCCATCATTGATTCAGGAGTTTGATGGCTTGTGGGACGACAGACAGCCTAGATCTGTTCTTTTTAATCAGAGGGCCACGATGTCTCCGCCTGGATGGCAGAAGTTCAAAATAAGAGTTAAGAGGGTGCCTCAGGTCACTCACAATACTGTGTGCCATTTTGAAAACTCTGTCCTTGTATAAGCTTTCTAGACTAGACAATGTTATGGCCCTCTGACTTTGTCTGTGCCTCAGTGGCGTTGCCGAAGGAGAGCACACTTTCAATAAAAGCATGATAAAACATCTTAAAGGGGACCTATCATGCAAAATGCACTTTTGTACGTCTTTTCTACATGAATATGTGTCCCCGGTGTTCCAGGGAACTCACCAAGTGTCAGAAAACACAACCCTCTCTATTTTCCTCCATACCCAAATCTTTAAAAAAGGGACTGCAACGGATCTGATAAAAACTGATCCAGATTTGAACACTGTCCTGACGTCAGGACGGTGGCGCTACGGCTATTGGGCCAACTCCACCAATCAGGAGGAGACAGCCACGGCCATTGCCATTCAAAAGCGCTGGAGACGCTGTAGTACATATGCCAGGCCAGTAGATGGTGCTGTTCTCACTGAATCAGCCCAGAGCTAGAAATTGTCAAATTGAGCGAAATGAGGCATGGCTAAAATGCATGATCTGTTTGGTATTTTGAAAAAAAAAAAGTATAAATATGCCTTATATAGGTATGGTCCTATACTATATTATTTAAATATAGCATGATAGGTCCACTTTAACCATTCTGTTGCCGACATTAAAAGACAATCATTTACGTAAAATGTGATCTAATCTATTTATTTTTCTGTGAGTCCCTAATGTTTGGGCATGCAATCTGTGCTATGTCCAATAATAACTACTACTATGAGAGATAATGACTGAGTTTAAACACATTAAATAACCAATAATAACCTTCTACAAACACTGCAGCTGCCTCTGAATACAGAGAAAGACCCTGTTAATATCCAAGTATTTACTTTCTGAAAACGTCTCACTGACTTTCTGTTTCTCATCTTAATCCTAGGAGACCCCTTTGCCTCCTCAGCCCAGAATACCCATCCTGGTTCATCTGAAAACGCCCATTCATTTTCACTCAAGTACTCCCATAACCCTCCAGCCAACGACTTCTAACGCCCTTAGCGTGGAGAGACTTTTCCAGAACGAAACACTCTCCTCCAGCTCTGTAAACTCTGAGCAAACGGGACCTCAGGAGCAGAAAGAGATCGTTATTTCTCACGTTAGCGCCAGAACACTTCACTTCGTCAGAGTCCAAGACATCATCAACCCTCTCCCAGAATCAAATCTTCCTCCTGAGCTCACAGCTAAACACAAACCTCCTCAATCCAAGAGCAAGAAAATGAAACCTCCCAGTCAAGGCAGAGGGATTAAAACTCAAACTAAGAGCTGTGAAAGCGCCCAACAACCAAAAAGGAGGAGAAAGAAGGACCTGGAAGCGGATAAAATAACATCCAGCTGTGGTTTGGAGCCCTTATTAGCTCCGAGCTCCAAACCCTGGCCCGTTTTCACCATCTCTGACTCTTCCTCCACACAATCGGCAAAACCCCCGACGAATGTGGACAGGTACGTGCCAATACTCACCCAAAAATGTACTTTTTTTTTGGTAGAAATGACTTGCTTGATCCCCACAAGTCCAAACTTCCAGGTGTAAAATGATTGGAAATTAGCAATGAATAATCGATCAGTTTTATGTACTTTTTTTATCTGGCCAAATGTACACACATGTGCCACAACTTTCACACACAGTCAACAATGTGACAGCCACAAAAAAGAAAATAGCTAACATTTGGGGGCACCTTTTTTCTGTCTTCATGATAAACAAACATTTTAATATACATTTTGCATCAACAAGTTAAGTTAGAAAAACTTGTGTGTGTGTTCAATTATGGTTCTTAGAAAGATTACATCGGCAGGTCAGATTTAAAAACAATTAAGACACCTCTTAGTTACTTGATATCATATGCAATGTGTATGACAGTTATATATATATGTGTGTGTGTGTGTGTTCATATATGTGTGTTCATATATATATATGTGTGTGTGTGGGGTAAATTATGGTTCTTAGAAAGATTGCATCGGCAGGTCAGATTTAAAAACAATGTAGACACCTCTTAGGTAATGAATGTGAGTTAATAGTTGTTGTATGCATCGTGTGTGTGTGTGTCTCTCTCTCTCTCTCTCGCTCTCTCGCTCTCTCTCTCTCTCTTTGTGTGTGTGTGTAGTGCTGCTCCCCTGCAGAGGAACATAACTCTTCAGGCCCGGATCGTCCTCCAGCAGTGCAGCGAGGCTAAAGTTAAAGCCGCCGCTCAGTGGGCGGAGGTGAGTGGAGTTATTTATCTTTGCATTATTATACTTAAAGGGGACCTATCATGCAAAATGCACTTTTGTCCGTCTTTTATACATGAATATGTGTCCCCGGTGTTCCAGGGAACTCACCAAGTGTCAGAATCTCTAAAAAAGGGGCTGCAACGGATCTGATAAAAACTGATCCAGATTTGAACACTGTCCTGACGTCAGGACGGTGGCGCTACGGCTATTGGGCCAACTCCACCAATCAGGAGGAGACAGCCACGGCCATTGCCGTTAGAAAGTGCTGGAGACGCTGTAGTACATATGCCAGGCCTGTAGATGGTGCTGTTCTCACTGAATCAGCCCTTGCTAAAACAGATCTAAAAAATGTCAAATTGAGCAAAATGAGGCATGGCTAAAATGCATGATCTGTTTGGTATTTTGAAAAAAAGAAAGTATAAATATGCCTTATATAGGTATGGCCCTACACTATATTATTCAAATATAGCATGATAGGTCCACTTTAAGTGAATGATCTGGGTTATATTTAAACGATTAGTCTGGGCTGTGAGAGGTCACACTTCCTGCTCTCAGGATGATCCACGTAACACACGACTTTTCTGTTTATTGGCCTAAAAATGTCAATAAATACTCCTCCATGGATTTACTTAAAATGTTGTCCACACTTTCCTCGTGGTCCTCAGAGCAGCTTTTAGAGGTGCTAGATCAATAATACTGTGTGTAGTGACCACGGTATCCATTTGTTTTAGTCTTTGGTCTGTGATTCACTCGGGGGCTGACCGATGAGTAGACGCTTGTTGCTGAGAGGAAAAATAAAAGAAATGTCCAGATGCGACTGAAAAGTAAAATATTCTTGTTTATTCTAAAAAGGCAGTGGAAAAAATGTATAAACGTTTTCAAACAAACTATTTCTCATATACACTGATACTTGATGTATAGCTGCAGTGTCTCCACATAAACATACGTTATTAAGTTATTATTATTATTATTATTATTGTCAGGGAATAATTCTGTATACATGTTCACCTCTCGCCCTCTGACGCAGATGCCCTAACCCTTGAGCAGCCGCTATCTCCCTTAAGGAGGGGCTGCCCTAGCAAGTTGTTGTTGTTACCAGTTTGTGACCGGGCACCTCTCGGTCAGAGAGTTATTGTTGTGGGACACCTGGAACACATCCTTCTCAGGGTGTAGATGACCCCGAGCCATAAGAGACAACAAATGTGATTCAGTGTCCCTCAGCTGTTTAGTCTCTCTATTGAAGAATGTTGATTATTACACTCTGAACTAAAACCTGGAGCTACAGGAGGGGTCTTCAGGATTGATTGTGGTATTTCAACCGTGTGGTCAACTCGTGTCCCCGTGACATGTCTTGTGAATTCTCCGGCCGAAGCTCCAAATAAACTGTCAGTGTTCGCCATCAAAGCTCCAGCTCTCCTCGTGTCTCTCTGAGTCCTGACTCCATCAAAGCTCCAGCTCTCCTCGTGTCTCTCTGAGTCCTGACTCCATCAAAGCTCCAGCTCTCCTCGTGTCTCTTTGAGTCCTGACTCCATCAGAGCTCCAGCTCTCCTCGTGTCTCTCTGAGTCCTGACTCCATCAAAGCTCCAGCTCTCCTAGTGTCTCTCTGAGTCCTGACTCCATCAAAGCTCCAGCTCTCCTCGTGTCTCTCTCTGAGTCTTGACTCCATCAAAGCTCCAGCTCTCCTCGTGTCTCTCTGAGTCCTGACTCCATCAAAGCTCCAGCTCTCCTCGTGTCTCTCTGAGTCCTGACTCCATCAAAGCTCCAGCTCTCCTCGTGTCTCTCTGAGTCCTGACTCCATCAAAGCTCCAGCTCTCCTCGTGTCTCTTTGAGTCCTGACTCCATCAAAGCTCCAGCTCTCCTCGTGTCTCTTTGAGTCCTGACTCCATCAAAGCTCCATCTCTCCTCGTGTCTCTCTCTGAGTCCTGACTCCATCAAAGCTCCAGCTCTCCTCGTGTCTCTCTGAGTCCTGACTCCATCAAAGCTCCAGCTCTCCTCGTGTCTCTCTGAGTCCTGACTCCATCAAAGCTCCAGCTCTCCTCGTGTCTCTTTGAGTCCTGACTCCATCAAAGCTCCAGCTCTCCTCGTGTCTCTTTGAGTCCTGACTCCATCAAAGCTCCATCTCTCCTCGTGTCTCTCTCTGAGTCCTGACTCCATCAAAGCTCCCAGCTCTCCTCGTGTCTCTCTGAGTCCTGACTCCATCAAAGCTCCAGCTCTCCTCGTGTCTCTCTGAGTCCTGACTCCATCAAAGCTCCAGCTCTCCTCGTGTCTCTCTGAGTCCTGACTCCATCAAAGCTCCAGCTCTCCTCGTGTCTCTCGTCCTGACTCCATCAAAGCTCCAGCTCTCCTCGTGTCTCTCTTTGAGTCCTGACTCCATCAAAGCTCCAGCTCTCCTCGTGTCTCTTTGAGTCCTGACTCCATCAAAGCTCCAGCTCTCCTCGTGTCTCTCTGAGTCCTGACTCCATCAAAGCTCCAGCTCTCCTCGTGTCTCTCTTTGAGTCCTGACTCCATCAAAGCTCCAGCTCTCCTCGTGTCTCTCTGAGTCCTGACTCCATCAAAGCTCCAGCTCTCCTCGTGTCTCTCTGAGTCCTGACTCCATCAAAGCTCCAGCTCTCCTCGTGTCTCTCTGAGTCCTGACTCCATCAAAGCTCCAGCTCTCCTCGTGTCTCTCTGAGTCCTGACTCCATCAAAGCTCCAGCTCTCCTCGTGTCTCTCTGAGTCCTGACTCCATCAAAGCTCCAGCTCTCCTCGTGTCTCTCTGAGTCCTGACTCCATCAAAGCTCCAGCTCTCCTCGTGTCTCTCTGAGTCCTGACTCTCCATTGCTTCAGAAGTTTCCCCCACAATGATCATCCAGTTGAATCCTCTCTTTCCTCAGATCCAGAAAGGATTGGTGGTGTATGTTTGTTTCTTCCACGGAGCCACGGAGGATGTCACTCATGAGATGGGTGAGACGACTTTTTAACTTCACTGTGACTAATCATTATAATCTGGTTAATATTCCTCAGGTGAATGTCATTCATTGCCCTTATTGCCGGGTGGATGCATGTATGCAAACTGATATTAGGATGTAGTCCAGTAAAGGATAACAAGTGTGTTCTTAAGTTTGTTGCATATATTCATGCACTCTGTTTATTATGAAATGATTTAATAGATACTTGCATCCTTTTCCCTTTTTTGTAACAAGTGTATTTATTATTTTAACCATATGCACAATAATTACAGAGAATCACATGTTGGCAATGACAGTTTTATTTCACCTTGTTCTGTCGTCTCCTCCAAAGCCAGAAGTCTGATGACCACCACATTTTTCCGTAAAGACTCCGGACACTCGGTTTCCGTGCTGGATTTCCCCGGGAGCGTTTTGTTTATCCACCAGGACTCCCTGCTGGGGGAGGGGTTGCCCAAAAGGAGGATGGAGAACAGAGGGGGGGGGGCAGCTCTTCTCCACCCTAATATCTAAATGCAGGGAGAAAATGGCCGCCTCGGAGAAATGTAGGAAGGCTGGAGTGAAAGTGGAGCACGGAGAATACGGAAAGAAACAGGAAGTCAGTCTGAAGTCTGCAGAACCAATGACTCTGCTGATGGAGTTCTGAGCGGGTTAGAAACAAACACTGTAAATAAAGGATTGAATCAAAGACTGTATGTGTCGTGACTTCCTTCCTTGTTTTCCTATCAAGCCACTAGACGCCTTAAAGCACATGTGTCAAACTCAAGGCCCGGGGGCCAAATCAGGCCCTTGGTGGATTTAATTTCGGCCCGCAGGATAATTTCTAATTACTATTAGATCTGGCCCGCCGGTAATGTTAACTATAAAGTCAACCTGTTGGCAAAAATGCAATGTTAATATAGATTTCATCACATGTTGCTCATCTAGTGATTAAACGTGATTTCACTGCTGAATTCATACAAAGGGATCAATAACATGACTGTATTTGTGTGTGATAAACAACCCTGTCTGAATAAAAGTTCAAATGATTTATAAATTCTTAGAGGTATTGCAGCTCCTAAAACATAAAACTAATGTTATCATCAGTGAAAGAAACGTCCACATTTAAAAAATAATGATTATTTAATGAAGCGGTGCATCACACCCCCAGCTAAACCAATCAGACGCATCTCATCTCCCACGAGCCAATCACAGCGCATCTGGCAAACGTTCAAATCTGCTCTTGTATAGACTGCAATAAACATGTTTATCGCACCAAACAAACTTGAAGTCTCTCCTGATTTAATATCTTTTGTATTTTAATCTCAACTATGCAGTACAAACAAATGATGGACTCTAAACAATGAGAGTATGCAGGATTTTTCTTTGTTTACACAATAACAACAATATCCAAAGAAAGAACGGCCTCAGTGTTTCTGTCCATATTTCAGGGCCTGATTTTGGCCCGGGGGCCAAAATCAGGCCCTTGGTGGATTTAATTTCGGCCCGCAGGATAATTTCTAATTACTATTAGATCTGGCCCTCCGGTATATTGCACGCACACCTTCACTCCATCCTGAGGGTCTCCTCAGCTCAGAGCCTGAGCCCAAACATTGATGACCTTGCACCCAAGATGAGATGCCAAGTATCTGAGCTAGCATCACAGAGCAGCACACTGAGTTTACATGGATGTTTCCTTCTGCACTTTCTCTCACACGACAACAGGGCATGTTTGGTTTGTTCTTTGAGGGAAATAGTTTTGTTGAAGCTGTTGTTGGCCTGTGGAGAAATGTACTCATAAGAAATGACTCTGGAGAAGCTGCAGATGGAGCCATAAGAAATGAATGCAACTGATTATTTAATGTTTAATGTTGTTTTTATAGGCAATAATTTAAGCTTTGTTAGTTCCAGGTTTAATATGTGCAATGAGTTCATTTCAATAAGTTCTGCAATAAACATTGGCCCTCGACTAGTACCCATTTTTTTATTTTGGCCCACTTTGTATTTGAGTTTGACACCCCTGTTCTAGATGATGTTATGCGATGCGTTTGCTCAAAATAAAATAACAAACTTTTACACATGCAACAAAGAAAAGAGGTCTTTACAATATTCAAAACAAATAGGCAAACCTCAAATTAAATAACAAGCAACTTAGATATTCTTTCTTTCTTGATAAGGCTTTTATAACTTAATAACTTAAAGGTGGGGTAGGTAAGTTTGAGAAACCAGCTCGAGATCGCTAGCATTTGAAAATACACAACCGGAGAAAATCTGCCACTTCCTTACAGAGCCCCTCCTCCAACACACACGAACGCGCACATGACCAATGAGGGCACGAGATAAGTTTGTGCCCCGATGGAAGGCTGACAGGCAGGTAGGCCATCCAGTTATTTTAGCCGGGCCGGCTCAGATGATTGGTCGTACTTTTTACAGTATTACGGCTTCCACAGATGACATTTTTTGTATGGATTTTTTGTCAAAGCACTTCAGATATTCATTGCTATCGGGATGTTAAGAGCATTCCATGGAATATAACAAGTGTATCTCGAGCCGGTTTCTCAAACTTACCTACCCTACCTTTAAAGGGTAATTGGACGGTTACAAACTGTTCCTCGACAGCGTCTTTCTGACAGATTGTTGCCCATCTCTGTCACTTTAGAGGAGGCGCCGTGGTTATTGTAGTCTTTTATAGTGCGTTGACTACAGACGTCACAATTAGGTGGCCTTTCTTATGAAACTAAATACTGGCTCTAACAGTCTGTATAAAGGTATAAGTCATAGTCTGTGTGTATAAAGCTACACACCTTTTGGTACTAGCGTCCTTGTCTTGTGTTTATCATTACATACAATACAGTATTCCACTTAGGTCTTTGGAGATGTCCACAAAGTCCAAACTTTTGCAGCTGAAAACTGTGTTTCATCCAGTGCAGATTTAGAATTCTCATCCATGACCGCCTTTTAAAAATACTCATGTTAACAGCCTTTTCTCATTAATGCTGTTGTTATTGTGTAAACAAAGAAAAATCCTGCATACTCTCATTGTTTAGAGTCCATCATTTGTTTGTACTGCATAGTTGAGATTAAAATACAAAAGATATTAAATCAGGAGAGACTTCAAGTTTGTTTGGTGCGATAAACATTTGTATTGCAGTCTATACAAGAGTAGATTTGCACGTTTGCCAGATGCGCTGTGATTGGCTCGTGGGAGATGAGATGCGTCTGATTGGTTTAGCTGGGGGTGTGATGCACCGCTTCATTAAAGGGGACCTATCATGCAAAATGCACTCTTGTACGTCTTGTATACATGAATATGTGTCCCCGGTGTTCCAGGGAACTCACCAAGTGTCAGAAAACACAACCCTCTCTATTTTCCTCCATACCCAAATCTCTAAAAAAGGGGCTGCAACGGATCTGATCAAAACTGATCCAGATTTGAACACTGTCCTGACGTCAGGACGGTGGCGCTACGGCTATTGGGCCAACTCCACCAATCAGGAGGAGACAGCCACGGCCATTGCCGTTCTAAAGCGCTGGAGATGCTGTAGTACATATGCCAGGCCTGTAGATGGTGCTGTTCTCACAGAATCAGCCCTTGCTAAAACAGAGCTAAAAAATGTCAAATTGAGCGAAATGAGGCATGGCTAAAATGCATGATCTGTTTGGTATTTTGAAAAAAAAAAAGTATAAATATGCCTTATATAGGTATGGTCCTACACTATATTATTCAAATATAGCATGATAGGTCCACTTTAAATAATCATTATTTTTAAAATGTGGACGTTTCTTTCACTGATGATAACATTAGTTTTATGTTTTAGGAGCTGCAATACCTCTAAGAATTTATAAATCATTTGAACTTTTATTCAGACAGGGTTGTTTATCACACACAAATACAGTCATGTTATTGATCCCTTTTGATGAATTCAGCAGTGAAATCACGTTTAATCACTAGATGAGCAACATGTGATGAAATCTATATTAACATTGCATTTTTGCCAACAGGTTGACTTTATAGTTAACATTACTTTTGTTTTATACATCATTATATTCGTAGCATGAACACGTAGTTAACTCTAGGTCTGCCTATTTAATAAATGCGTTTTCCTTATATATAGGTAAGAAGTATATTAAAATAATGTTATTTCTTTTTACTTTTTGCTTTAATTAATGGTTTAAATATTTAAACTGATTCTCTAAATGTTTTTGTTTTATTTGTAGTTAAGGTGGAAGTGCTGTGTTACAACTTTAAAAGGGTCTGATTGGTGTTACGGCCCGTCTACACGGCAGCGTGCGTCGCTTCAACGGAGACGCTTCCCCTTCACTTTGAATGTGGTGACGACGTCACGCTTTGCCGAACTGCGTTGCGGTTCCGTCTCGTCGCTTTGCCTCCTCCGTTGCTCGCTCCGAAAGTTGAGAAATGTTCAACTTTTCAAGCGTCAACGGAAGCGCCAGCCAATCAAATCATATGCCAGTACAAGCGCTAGCCAATCAAACCGCGTGCTTGTGTGTCCGGGGCGGGAGATTAATGTGATTGGTTGTCGGTCGCGCTCCAGACACGCCTACTGGCAAGCTTCAACGCATGCTGCCGTGTGGACGTACCGTTAGTCTCTTTCATTACAAACGTCTACATTATTATAAATAAATCATACGGGGAGGAAAAAGAGAAATGAAAGGACGACAAATAAAACATGCCAAATGAAATTCAGGATCATTTTATTATGAATAAAACACAATTGACCTTCATGTGATTCAGCAAACAGACGATAATCCAGCTTCACTTTCTGAACGTGAGGACCATGAAAACATGAAGGAAGTTTTCCAGCTAAGCTTCTCTCTGCATTTGCATAACTGCTGCTAACCTCAATCAATAACAAAGGAACTGCTAAATAAACTATGGACAATAACAGATATTACACCAATGAAAAAAAGACATCAGTGCGGGTTCATTTAGTGCGGCGAGTACTTTTCAGATTGACACTGAAATAAAGGGGAAGACAGGGATTTGTAGAATAATTGTAAAAAACAAAACACTTCCTTTTGAGCTACTGCTCTGTTGTGATTGGTCAACCACTTAGAGATGTCCCGCCCCTTTAGCCTATCACGTACAATATGTCAGAGCGCTAGCCAATAGGAGCGCGAGTATTACATCGTGATGTCATATGTTCAGGAACTTTGGGATTTGAGCCTTTGCAGACCATTAACATGCACACAAATATAACTCACTACAGGAGAGGGGAACAAAGTATGATAGGGACTCTTTAAAAGTATGTTTGCAGTACAAATGCGGCAAATAAGGACGTTTATTTAAAAAAAAAGAAAATCCACTGAACAATCAGAGGGGCATCATTAGTTCTTTGGGGGAACGTTTTCTGTGAGTTCAACACTTCCATGTGAAAATAAAAAGGCTTAGAGATAATAAAAAACACAAATAGTTTGTACTGCCTCGTCCTTTGCGTGCATTCATCATTTAAACAAATAAAATATACAGAAACGTATCAAACTAATCATAGAGAACTATTTCAAACCTTTATTTATCCAGGTGGTATCCCATTGAGATCATTGACCTCTTTTTCAAGGGAGCCCTGCAGGGAGACTATGTGTCCATATCAACGAGAAAAACACTGACCCGAGTCTTACTGGGTTTGATTTGATTTATTCTAGATACCAGGTCTTTTTCTTTGTCTAAGAAACCTAACCTCCTGGTTAATGCAACACGTCCCATACCTGCTGTCTTCATTTTTACCTTCAGTTCAACAATACAAAGTTCTAGTTTGATTCAACAGTTATTTTCAGCTTTCATATTGACCTTCACATTAGAGCTGGATTGACCTCAATGTGAACTTTAGAGGGACCCCCAAACACCCTCAATATGTAAACGATTGCATGTGTAGCAGATGTTAAATGAGGGGATAACACACTGATTTGATGTTGCAGAAGTGGACCCGGCATCAAGTAAAATACAGAACTTCATCTTCAAGGGGTTTCGAGTCAAAGCGATGGCTAACCTTGGATCGATTGTGTAAAAAAAGACGTCGTATTCTGTCTCTTTCATACGAGCTTCGTTTCCGTCCGTCTTTACACCCTTTCCGAAGTCTTCTTTCTTCTCAAAGAGGAAACCCCCCCCCTCTCAGTCTCCCTCCCACACACAGTCACACTCCCTCAGAGGGTTCCTCCGCCTCATGGTGGTGATGACGGTGATGCGGTTCTCCGACAGCTCTCTCAGCTGGTTGATGTGCTCCTGGACGCAGGGGCTGGGCCAGGGGTGTCCGTTCAGATAGTCCCTCAGGATGAAGGACCTCTCCACCAGGAGCTCCAGCCGCACCAGGTGCCGCAGGCGATGGAGGCTCAGGAGGTCTTTCTCCGGCTCTCTGCGGAAAAACCTGAGAAACAGAGAGAGGACGGGGCGAGTTTTTTAATACATTGTTGGGAAGACACTGAATGTCCTCTTCCAATATGAGAGTAACGTGATAACAAAGGTATCCCAACTGTAGCTGTGAACATGACAGGATGTCTGATTACCTAGAAGAGCATCAGGACTGTTTGAGGCATATGATAGCTATGTGATTAACATGATGATTCAGCCTCTATGGAGATAGACATATGACAAGCATGCTCATTTCTGACGTGGAGCTAATCTGAAGTAAACATTGAATACTGCTTTCTATTCCTCCATCTTGTGACTGTGTAACTCCCTCTCTTGGATATCAGCATGTGAAGGACACTGTTCAGGAACTAGTTGATGCTCTGTATGTGATGACTACTTCCATTCTGGAGAGGATCACAGATACATGGATCCTGAGATTGAAGCTCAAGCCGGGGACCAGGGAGAGTTTTCTAATGGCGCATTTCCACTACACGGCCTTGCTCGGTATGTCTAGGCCTTGGTAGGCCAGGCTCACTTTATGGCGCATTTCCATTACAGTTTAGGAACTGGGGTAGTAACTATAGTAACGCAGTGTAGGCGGAGCCGTGACGTCATCTTCAATGAGAACCCCAGAAAAACCAACAAAGCCGTTAGCTGTTAGCACTCAGAGCTCACAGCTCCTCATATCTGTTCAGAAACTAGACAGAAGTTAAACAAGTACAAACCACAGACTGCCTGTGTCATGGCGAATACAGTCGCTGCTTTATTTATGTCTGGAGGCCGTTGTTATGAGTGTGGACGGTCGGAGCATACACTGCGTTAGCTTAGCCCATCTCCATTCAGAAAACATACATTTTAAAAGGTTTTTCGCCTGCCGTCTGTCTGCAGACTTGTCAAAGCATTAATTCATGGTTTTTACTAACCGGTATCAGTATGATGTTACTTCATCATTTTGAAACGTGTATTACAATTAAATCACGGTCAAATATGTTCATCTTGTTGTAGTTGTAGCCCCCTTGCCAGCGATTCTCTCTCTAGTTTAGCAAACTCAGCGCAGTTGTTGGCCCGGAAAGAACCTGGATTTTATGGGGCCAGAAAAACTGTGAAATAGTACCCGCTAGCCGGAACTACGCCAAGTGGAAACGCAACCAAAAACGGGCCGGGCACGGCTCGGCTCGCTTAAAGCGAGCTCCGCGCTGTAGTCGAAATGCGCCATTACAGTCATGAACAGTGAGAAATCCAGTGTTTGTTGCAGTGTTTCTTACGGGGTGTGAGTGTAGCCTTTACACGGTTGTCATCTAAACATAATTAATATGTTTCTAAGGCTAATAATAGTTTGTTGTTATATAATTGAAATGTGTCCCGGAACAATAGTCTGAGAGTACCAAGCGCCACGACAGCGAGACACTTTATAGCTCCATTAGAAGTTAAAGTTGATAAAAGACACAGGAATACTTCCCTCTTTTCAGAGCATGCAGCCAACAAGTTTGCACTATAAGTCCCTCGAAGACACGGGTGAATTCGAGACAAATAACCCCGTTAAGAGCGAGCCGATACAGCTCCTGCCCAAACAATCCCAATCCCAAGTGTTTACCTATTGTTAGGAGAATAATCTACATTCTGCATGACCAGACACAACAAGCAAAGCACTACAACTCCTGTCCCTATCTGACAAAAGAGAGACCCGTAACCGATATGATGGACTACCAGATGTCCCTGCAGAACATCCTGTGCCAACAGGCAGGAATAAGGAGAGACGTGTATTAAACGGGGACAATGCACACTAATAAACCCTGCTGGAAATGCACCAGAGTTGGTCAAGAAGCACATTTTATTTCCTCTGTAGTCCCTAGACTAGATGTTTTCAAATCACCCTAAAAACTAATGATGTCCTCACTGGTCAGATCGTTCCCAGTGGTAAAAGCTGAATCTTGTTTTCCTCACCGTATCCTGAGTGTTTTGAGCTGAGGGAACAGCATGGGGATCCGTCTGCAGAGACTCCCGCTGGATCTGTTCTGCTCGATGTCCAGATGCTCCAGAGCCGGGACTTTGGGAGCGATGGAGTCCATGTCCTTCAGAGTTATAGCCACTCTGAGCGTGAGGCGGGACACACTGGAGGGGATGGTGGTGGTGTAGGCGGCCAGAGAGTTTCCCCCTGAGAGGAGAGGAGACAACAAGGAAGAGACACGTTAAACATCTGGCCAGAGAGGGCAAAAGTACACACTTCCTTTACTCAAGTAGAAGTACAGATACTCGTGTTTAAAAATACTCTGGTGAAAGTAGAAGTACTGACTAAACTTCTTTACTCAAGTAGAAGTCCAGATACTCGTGTTTAAAAATACTCTAGTAAAAGTAGAAGTACTGACTAAACTTCTTTACTCAAGTCAAAGTAAAGAGGGCTTTGAAATGTACTTCAGTAAAAAGTACCCATAACTAGCAGCTGTTTTAAAGAGTACCTGACCTCCCTTTATATTAATAGAACAATAATGTCATTGTTAGCTAATGAATGTTTCCATGCTGAACAACGGCAACATGACAACGTTTTCATTGGTCCCTCTTCTTTAGAGAAGACCAGGAAATGATGGATACACGGATCGTGTTCAAATCAATAGGCACGCAATGACTCTGAATAATAATGATCACGCCACCAAACCTCTCTCAGAACCATGTGATCTGTGCTCACCGACGATGCAGAGGGTCTCCAGCTGCTGCAGGGGCTTCAGCCAGGAGGCCAGGCGGCACTCGATGCCCTCTCTGATGTATCTGTACCGAACAGTGAGAGAGCGCAGAGACGAGAAGCTCTGCAGGGCGTTCTCAGGCAGGATGCATTCTGGGTAATCCACCAGCTCCAGACTGGTGAGCGTCGGGCCTCCGTACCTGGGAACACCTTTACAAAAATGAAAGACATTAAGAAACATATTATAAAATGACATTTAAAAGCAAAGGAACATGAATTAAAGTGACAGAGCAGTGTGAGATACACACATCTGAAATGTTGAGCTCTGACTCTCAATCATCGCTCACTTTTTAGAAGAGATTAGAGATGTCCCGATCCGATCACGTGATCGGGGATCGGAGCCGATCACGTGATTTTCAAAAGATCTGAATCGGGAGAAAAAAATCGGGGATCGGGAATTTTTTTTTATTTATTTTTTTTATAATTTTTTTTTTTTTAATTTAATGTTACAAAACAAAAATGACCATGTTCACGTCTTAAAGTCATCCTGAGGCCTTAGTTTTGGTTTAAAATTACACAACATCATGTATGTGTTGCTTCTTTTGGGCTTGTTTTCATCGACCTGGTTGCTTATTTCTCTCAAATCTGGCAACAGAGTGGGCGCAGTGTCTAATAGTAGCAGTAAGCTAACGAGAGGCTACGTTCAGCTGGTGACTCGGGAGTCGGGACAGAGAAAATGTCAGGAGTTTGGAAGTATTATAAAATTGAAAGCGAAGGCAGTGTAACAGCCAGATGCAATGTTTGCAAGGCGGAGGTTCTGCGTGGTGGAAAGAACAGAGCTACGTACAACACGACCAATCTAATACAAACACCACCAACAACACGAGGAGTACACAGCGGCCACTCAGGTAACGGCACTGAAACAACCAACACTTTCAGAGACTTTTAAAAGGAAAGAGAAACTGCCCCAGAACAGTGAAAAGGCCAAAAAAATAACAGCCAAGATAGCTGAATTCATCGCGTTGGATGACCAGCCGTTATCTGTTACCTTTTTTTTCTCTTAATGCATTGCATAAAGATCGGATCGGGAAAAATCGGTATCGGCAGATTGTCAAAATCAAATGATCGGAATCGGATCGGGAGCAAAAAAAGGTGATCGGGACATCCCTAGAAGAGATAGTTTTCTATGACCTCACTTTCTTTCTACTTTCTTGTTTAACTTGTCCTTAGTTATTTATATACAAGTGCTTCAAGCTAAACCAACCCCCTTATTCTTCTAATCTGACCCCATGGTACCTTTTAGTTTTCACCAAAACTATTCCTTTTTTTTTTTAATGCACATAGTTATTAGTTTGACTCAAGTACAAAATCTGAGTACTTATACTTTTACTCGAGTACAAGATCTGAGTACTTCTACTTTTACTCGAGTACAAGATCTGATGCCAATTATGTTATGGTTTACAAAACGTCATCATCTTTTGTGATTTAAAAAGGGACTACAGATGCAGGAGTTTGTAGTAACAGAGACACTTCAGCAGCTGATAAGAACAGGTGACCTTCTGTCTCACCTGGGCTCTCTGGGTCTGATGGACTCGGGTAATAATGACCTTCTGTCTCACCTGGGCTCTCTGGGTCTGATGGACTCAGGTAATAATGACCTTCTGTCTCACCTGTGTGTTCTGGGTCTGATGGACTCAGGTAATAATGACCTTCTGTCTCACCTGGGCTCTCTGGGTCTGATGGACTCAGGTAATAATGACCTTCTGTCTCATCTGTGTGTTCTGGGTCTGATGGACTCAGGTAGTAATGACCTTCTGTCTCACCTGGGCTCTCTGGGTCTGATGGACTCAGGTAATAATGACCTTCTGTCTCACCTGTGTGTTCTGGGTCTGATGGACTCAGGTAGTTGTCAGGTAGAGGTGCAGGTGGTTCCCCTCTCATCCCCCAGGACAGGTGCTTCAGTTTCTTCAGGCTCAGCAGGAGGTTGTGGAAGACCTCGCAGGGCACGGGCCTCACGGTGTCCAGCCCGTAGCCCTCCCCCTGCTGGTGGAACAGCAGGTACTGCAGGTTCACCAGGTGAGACACGCACTGGATGAAGTGCACGCAGCAGGGCAGCTTCACATTGCACACGCTCAGGTGAGTCAGGCGCTCCTGGAGCTTAGAGGTGAGACTGGACCCTAGCATGGGCTCCTCCCAGGTGCCGTTCCTCACCCCGATGTCCTTTAATGTGGAGAGAAATCACTGGTTAAGTAAAAAAGTGAGGAAACATTTAACATAACAGCACAATCACTGAGAGAAAACATGCTCAAAGACCCTTTAGTGTGCATTAAATTGTGTACTTTTACTCCACGGTATTTAATACCTTTAGTTACTTTAAAGGTTTGGATTAATGACTAACTAACTATATTTTGATGATAATACTTTTCTACTTTTACTTGAGTAACATTTTGAATGCAGGACTTTTACTGTAACAGAGTATTCCTACACTCTGGTACTTCTACTTTTACTCAAGTACAAGATCTGAGTACTTCTACTTTTACTCAAGTAGCCTATATGATCTGAGTACTTCTACTTTTACTCAAGTAGCCTACATGATCTGAGTACTTCTACTTTTACTCAAGTAGCCTACATGATCTGAGTACTTCTACTTTTACTCAAGTACAAGATCTGAGTACTTCTGCTTTTACTCAAGTACAAGACCTTAGTACTACTACAAGATGCGAGTACTACTACTTTTACTCAAGTACAAGATCTGAGTTCTTCTTCTTGTACTCAAGTACAACATCTGTGTACTTTTATTCAAGTACAATATCGGTGTTTTCTCTAATGACCCTGATATAATAAATACACACATTAATACTATGTTTACCCACCTTCAGCCCGGGAAAATGCGCCAGATTCTCCATGTATTTCCCTTTGTATTTCCTCCCTCCGTCCACGAAGACCACCGCGCTGAGCGTCGGGAGGAATTTAACGAGGCGACGCCACTCTTTACGCCGCAAATGACGCACCGCAACCCGGGTAAGTTTTCGGTCTCGCAGCATGTCCCAGAAACCGTAGGTATATCGTCTCAGGTCGCACAGCATCACGGTGTGATTCCTCCACAAAGACGGCTGATCGATGAGCACCTTCAGCTGTCTGCAGCCGAAGCGCACCGTGTGTTTCTCCTCGGTGCTCAGGAAGCTCAAGATGTACACCCAGACTTCCGGAGGCAGCTGCGGGAGATCCTCCATCGAGAGGCGGGTAGAGGATGGAGATAGAGCCGCTGAATCTCTCTGGATGACTGCATGCATGAACCACCGTGCGCTTTTATTGTTGACACTCCGCCCCGATTTGAAGCAGTCGCAGTGTGGTGACGTCGATTGTTGTTATCCTAGAGCAGGGGTGTCCAAACTCCGGCCCGGGGCCCAAATGCGGCCCGCGGACCATTTTGAATCAGCCCTCAGCAAATTCAAAAAGTAAAATGAAATATGGCCCACAGATGAAACTTGTGCTTGTCTTATACTGTACTTCTTAAATATAAATGTACAAATATATTACACAGTAGTATTCCTGTGTTAATAAGACCACTTGAAACATTTTTCTAACATATCTTAGTTGATAAGAAAAAAGCCCAATGTCTTATTTACATAACAAGCTTGAAATACACCCTTGTAGTGCCGAGAGAAGGGAGTCGGAGGCGGTGCAATGAAGGTAAAAAGTGATGCTTTAATGAGCAGCAGAAAACCACATGTTGTCGGGTCGCAGCCCGGGAAGAAGAGAAAGCGAGGGCACGCCATAAATACAGTCAACAACATATGTGTCCGTGCGGAAACAATACCCCCAACCTGTAGTTCCATGAGTGAATTATGTAACCTAGTTAATTAGTGATCACTACACCCTTCATATTTCCTCTTATTATAATCAATCTGAGGCTTCTGTTTTAAGGGATGAGTTGCTAACACTCACAAGCATCATTTACTTACATTTGATTGATTTTTCCAACTTATAACTGAACTTAAGAGGCGATAAACCTCTAGTGAGCGGCCCAGCCCTTCCTATATATTTTTCTGTATGTGGCCCTCGGTGAAAAAAGTTTGGACACTCTTAGTCTTAGAGCATACTGATATTTACACAACAAAACAATTATGATTTGAGTCAAAATTAAGTAAATATCATGATTTCGTGTTATAATAAATAAGTTGGTACTTGTGGGTTATCTGTCGCCACTTTTTAATAGCGGGTGTAGCTGGCTCCTGCACATTAACTTTTTAATTTCTCAAAATAACAAACTTTAATCCTAGGGGTTAAGGTTAGTCTGAAAAAAAACTTAAAAAGTGGCGACAGATAACCCACAAGTACCAATAAGTTTAATATGAAACGAAAGTATTTCACAGCCGTTTTTTCTAGGAAGAATATCCATGTCATTTCATTTCATTTCAAACCTTTATTTAACCAGATTGGTCCCATTGAGATCATAGATCTCTTTTTCAAGGGAGACCTGCAGCATATAGGTTCCACATGAAACATAAAAATGTTTGTGCACTCTTTTTAGTTAAGGACTTTACATTTATATTAAATTATAACTACATTTCACAACACTGAATTGTCATTTAAATACTTGTCTAGTAAAACCTGCCTTTTTAATAATCATGATTGTATTTATTTTATATGATGAACCGTGAGCTTGTGTTGATGCTATGACAACACGATCGCTTCAGTCAAATGAATAAAGTTGGGAGATACATTTGATTTAAATTCATAGATGCATACAAATGTTATGGTTTAAATCAGGGATCGGCAACCTTTTTGATATGAAGTGCCATTAAAAAAAAAAATTGTTATCAGCGTGCCAACGATCGAGAATTATCAACGGGGGGGGGGTGTTGAGGAGCTTGACGCTCGTGAACTATCAACAGGAGGGCGGGGGGGCCTCGCTGCGGGGAAGCAGTGTGTGGACCTGTCAGCGCAACTTACATGATACCGAATTTAACAAACACATTTAAATAATTGGTTTAAACGGCATAATAATAAGGACGATCGTCCGTTCTGTGATTCTCCAGAACACACATGTTATGATATTAGGGTCATGCAGAGTGAGATGAGATCGCTGTCCCTTTAAGAGAGAGAGAGAGGGGTGTGGCGTGCGCACGTGTGTGTGTGGATGGTAGAGCGAGAGTGAGCGAGCGTGTGTATGTTTCTGGAAGTGAAACGAGGCAGCAGAAAAACAGAGGTCTGTGATGTATTTTGTGAAACAGAAGAACAGCTAAATAAATGCAACGGCCTCCCAAGAAGAGCTCGTCTCTCTCCAGTCATTTAAGCTAAAGTGGGTTATTAAACCTGAAGCTTGTTGCTTCTGCCCTCCTCGACTACGGTCTGGGAGCCGACAGGAAAGTTCAACACACAGATGGCCAGTCCGCCCCTTTGTAGCATATTATTTCAATGAGAGATGAGCAGATCGCCACTGGGCTTTCAACTAAAGACACAGCCACGCAAAAACTGCGGCATTTGTAAAGCTTCTTGTGGGTACTGCAATTTGTGAAGTGCTTTCCTCTGTGGTGAAACGATCAGCCCTGTGAGTATGTGTTCGCCCTACCATATGTGTTCTGGGTCCGTCGCTTACCAATGACGTCACGCATTGTGATTGGCTGTACGGTAATCGCACGCTGATTGGTGTAACTAGGGGCGCTGACTAGGGTATACCGGGGGTCTGACTCTGATCAAAGGATGAAGCTGTTAACGTGCTGCTACCATAAACTGGCTGTGGCCCACAAACTGAAGCAGAATGATCTAGGGCTGTCCCGAATACCATTTTTCGGGCTCCGGATATTCGGTAGCAATCAGCAGCGAATATTCGTAACGGACCCCGAACACATCTGGTCGGCCGAACACATATGGTACCTACACCTGCACCACGGAGGAAAGCGGCAGAAAGTCACCTGGATTTAAAGAGAGCGGGGCTGCGTTGGGTGCTTGGCTTCCTTCTGCAGGTAACGGGGAGACGCGCTCTGGCGGCGGTCTCGTTCAGGATCCGAAAATACAATTTAAATATTTTGCACACTTATTCCACTTATTCCTAGTGTGCCACTGGTTACGGTGCCGCGTGCCAATGCTGGCACGCGTGCCAGGGGTTGCCGAAAGGCTATTCATGTGTTTGGACCATTTACCTAAAAAATACATATAAACGTCGATTTACTGTTAGTCAATGGGATAAACATCCTTTTGGACTCAATTACATCATGAGACTGCTACAAATAATTGCCTTAAAGGGGCCCTTTTATGCTCATCTTACATTACATGTCACTTGTTAGACGCTTTTATCCAAAGTAAAGCAACATTCAATACTGTGGGCAATCCACACAGTGCCTCTACTGTGACATGTCTCCTTGCTTTAATGTTCAAAAAGCTCTTTATTTTTCTCATACTGCCTGTGCTGCAGCATCTTTTCAACCTGGTTGTTTACGTGTACACTTCCTGGGGACTTGCTCTGACGCAGCAGGCAGAACTAACGAGAAACCACATTCTAGTCTGACAACTTTGAGCTGTACTCCGCCACTGGCCAGCTAAAGCACGTAAAAGGAACAGAAACCACCTATTTGCTTCGACCAGAGGCAAGCAAGACTTAAACTTTGAGAGACTACCACAACAAATGAAAGGTGAGAAAAACTAATGTTTGTGTATTGTTATACAGTACCGTGGGAATTTGAAAAGTAATCAGGATGTGATTTACATCTCTTCGTGGAGGTCCCTTTACTTTTTCTTTCGTTTTCTTCTCGTATCTTCCTGTAATTCTTCTTCATGTTGTGCTGCTCTGGGTTGCACTCTAGAAAAAACTGAAATGTAAATACTAGTATATACTTCAATATCTATTACAATGTGAAAAATCAAATGGAATGAAAAATAAATGGATGAAGAATAAAAGGTCATTGTATCGAAAAAGCTATCTTTCAAAAATGAAACTGTATGTTTGGACTAGGCTAAGAATAACTTCAGCCTACTTTCAGCTACAGAAACCATTCAAATATCAAACTATTCAGCCTTTTCAGCACATGATGGGAAACTTTCAACTTTTTCAAAATATTTATTTTAATATTCAGCTTTTTAAAGTCTTTTTTTAACATGTAACTCAATGGGAGGAACCTTCAAATCCTCTTTTAGCACATTGCGCCAAATGCTTCTCCTTCCACATACTTTCAGCTAGAAACTTCATTCCAACTTTAAAATGATCACAAGACATTCAGCTATAACACTTGTTCTTCAGATTTTTGATATCTTTTACACTTTTTGAGATATTTAACTTAGTTTGGAGCTTGGTAAAGAGGCCTTCTTCAGATTTTAACATTAGTGTGTTTGAGCAGCTCGTTAAGGCGTGACGTGCTTTGATCAAAACAGAGTGGAGGACAGCTTGAAATTCGCCTTACATTTTTTAATTCCCAAACCACTCCTGGGACATAATGTTATGCTTGAATTGTAGGAAAACCTCTCTCGTTAATAACGCCTTAACTTTGACAGCCCTAGTTTTTACAGAAGGGTTTGTTCATATATCATTCATAGCCTGAATGATATATCATTTTATACCTAAAAACATGGCGGAAATTGATATGTTAGGGCTGTTGACAGTATTTTCTGATTTATGGAGTGATAAAAAGAGATATCCAAAATCCCTTCTGTAAAAACTTTAGATTCTAATATGACTACAAAATTAAACAAGAATTCGTGCAGCTTTACTTACTTAATACACTAAGACTATGTTGAATTAACTTCCTTTTTGAAGGTCCCTATAATCTCTGTTTCAGACAAACTTAGTCCAAACATAGTTTCATTTTTGAAAGATAGCTTTTTCGATACAATTGGACCTTTTATTTTGGATCCATTTATTTTTCATTTAATTTAATTTGTCATATTGTAATAGATATTGCAGTATATACTAGTATTTACATTTCAGTTTTTTCTAGAGTGCAGCCCAGAGTAGCACAACATGAAGAAGAACTAGAAAATGCATTTCCTGCAGAAAATGCGTGTGAATGCTGTAAACTGTGAACATTTGTGGCTGAATTTAGCTGAAAATGCAGAAAAAAGCTGAATATGTTATTAGCTGAATGGTAGCTGCTTTTAGCTACAGAGACCAAGTCAGTGTGTTGCTGAACTTAGCAGAGAAATGCAGAAAAGTGAAATGATTTGAATTAAATTGTGACAGCTCAAATGCATTGCAATGACTTTGTTGAAAACTTGAAAGTGAAATGGTAAACTGGAAGAGTAGGAAAAATAGTGAAGAAGCTCAATATTTAAAGAAAAGGTTTAAAAAAGGTATAAACAACATCATGTATAGCCTCAATGTCCTGAAATAGCTGAACTACTTAGTGAATCAATGTGTATTAAGAAGAGAAGTAAAAAGGCTTGGGAAAGCAGCAGAATATTTTGACTGCAAACTTTTGAACTAAAACCAAATGTCACCAATAATGTATAAAATATGTGGAACCTGTTGAAGTCAGTATGAAGTCTCCATCAGACAGAAAAGAATAGGCTGAGACCCCGTTTACACGAGGACGATACGGTTTGTATCCGCATAGTTTCTCTTTCCCTTTCATTTACACAAGGCCGTAACAAAACGATAGAAACGGACCCCGCAAACGATAACGGGTCCCAAGGTGGATAGATCTGCAAACGGAACGCTCTGGGGGGGCAAACGGATCCGTGTGTACGCCTCTATACGATCATTTTCTGATAACGTGAAATAGCCCCCACGTCTCCTGCTCAGAGATCAGCTGCTGGGCTCTCAGAAGAGGGGGAGGAAAAGAGAGGCTCCGTTTATTATTCTTATATGATTATATAGAGTCGTTATCAATTTGTTTTAAAGCTCAATAAATAACAAAGAAGACCTATGACCGGCACTTTTCTAATTTTGTCCGGAAGATTTTAACTTTAACGGACATGTTGACCGGCGAATTTTTTTTAACGGAAACTCTGCCGCACGGTCCCCTCGTCCCTTGGAAGAGGCGGAGAGGTGGGTGTTTTTCATCTGCTGGTGGACTACCGGAGAGATTTACAGCAGGAGCACACGCCGTCCACCGCGGAGAATAAACAGAAGGGCAACCATGGCAACCATGCTCCGGGTTCTTCTTCGCTGCTTTTGGTGTATTTTGTGGCGGCAGCAGCGCCACTTACAGGCCCGGCATATGTACTACAGCGTTTCCAGCGGGTCGAGCGGTCTCGTGTGAACGGACACGTTAATTGAGCCGAATGCGTGTGAACGCAAGACTTTTTTGAAAACGCAAACGGTGCGTAAACGCAAACGTTCCCGTGTAAATGGGGTCTGAGACAGTCTTTAAACTCCAGTCTGTTTGTCAGTGTTTGTTTCTGTGCTGAGCACCTAATCATAACACCTGTTTAAGTGAGCCCAGAGATCAAAGGTTTCCATGGAGATGTGCTGTGAAAGGAGAGCCTTTCCATTGTTCTGAATGAGAAATAAACCTATTACATTTCTAACTATAGTTTAAAAATGGTAGCTGCTTTCGGTAAAATGTCAACGCGTGCAGCATGTCACGGACCCTGAGCGTCTGAAGTGTGCTTTTTGTGCACTTTCGGGTCAATAATGTGGCATTTTTGGCAGATTTACTAAAGGTGTGCAGCTGCTGAATTTACAATGGGCCTTAACGCCACTAATTATTTTAAAGGGCACATGTCATGGCCATTTCCACTGATCATAATTCCATTGTTGAGGTCTACTAAAATAGATTTATATTGTGCAATTTTCCAAACTCACATTGGTTTCTCAAACAGCATCTCTGTAAACTACGTGTATTCACTGAATTTCACTCTCTGCCTTTAACGGCTCGTTGAAGCTCCAATAGCTCCAGCCCCCACCCTCCCTGTGAGCACAGTGTGCTCTGATTGGTCGGGACGTTGTGAATCGCGCTGAGCTCCGTGGAGGTGTTGTTTCCTTGTTTAGCATACACAGCGAAACACAGCCAAACTCATCCTGAGCACACACAAAGTCACAGCCGAAGTAAAAACAATAAGTGTGGCTTGATATTGAGTAAGAAAAAGGTTGATAAACGCTGTGAGAATGGGTCTGCAGAGAGAATGGGTCTGCAGAGAGAATGGGTCTGCAGAGAGAATGGGTCTGCAGAGAGAATGGGTCTGCAGAGAGAATTTCGCCGCGATCCCAACTGTCTGTTATCAGCCTGCAGCCAGGGAGGAGAAATCAGCTGAGCTGCCTCACTGAGTGTGTGTGTGTGTGAGGAAGTCCGTGGATTGGTCAATTTGGACCAATCAGCGGGGGCTTAATGTAACGGCTCCGCGGACGTAACGTAACGGCTCCACGGATTGGTCCATTTCGATCCGGGTACGGGGTTACGTCACCCCGTCCCAGAAGAATCAAATGGACAATGACGTATCTCCAACGAGGCGTTTTGGGGAGGTATTTTCTGTGTTACAGTTTTACTCGCTACAGGGTGTACTTTGAGGGTTTTGACTCTGCAGACCGTTTACATGCAGAAAAACCTTCATAACACACAAGGGGACGGGTAATAACCAGAAAAGCATGACATGGGACCTTTAACTTGCGATTAACGCATGTGTATTTGCCCTCGGCGCGCCCCGTAGTTTCAGAGCGCAAAGGCTTGACGTTGTTGTTAGTTGTTGTTAGTTGGATGGTGGGAGATTCTAGCGAGAGATATGGATACAAGCAGGGCCGGCCCGTAGCACTGGCGTTATGGATGTTCGCCTAGGGCGCCAGATCTGGGGAGGCGCTGCGCTGGTAGAAAAACATTTTTGACCGTTGGTGCTCATCCTAATTTTCGGCCTTGATGTAACAATATTCATAATTAAGTCAATGTAACACCCTTTTCACCCCGGTTACACTTTTCATTTGCCCTGTACGATGGGTGCTGTAAGTGATGAAAATGGGGGATGTTGGCTTATCAGTCGCCCGCAGCTCACAGCCAAAGTGCGAGTGAGCATGGGAGCGAGCGAGGGAGAGAGGGCGCACCGGTACCGGCGCTGTTGTTATTAGACTCTGGTGCTAGCTGCTCTAACGGATATAAGAGTAGATGTTTCTACAATAATGTGGAGGGAGAGTCCTCTCCAGTCAGACTGAGAGGCTCAGTGAGGTAAAGGACTCTGAGTGTTTAGATAGTTCACTTTAGCCTAAGTTATCTCAGTGGGTCTCAAACGGTTTGGTCACAATTTATGTAAACACATATTTCCAAGGCACTCCTTTATAATTATTGGGATAAACAGGTTTGAAATCATTCCAATGATAGGACAGTAAACCAGACATATCGTTTAAAACTGGAGAGATTAAAACATATGCATAAATAAATAAATGTTAACTGGGTAAAATAAGATATAAATGAACAACAAAAATAAAATAAGTTTCATGTATTTGTTATTGGCTATGGGTTATTGGTTATGTTCACATACACACATTTGGTTATTAAAATGTAAACCAATCTTTTTCATATGGGTGTTTTAGAGTTGTACCCCCTAGATCAGGTCTCTAGTAATTCTGCTCAAAGTGCACCAGATTGAAGCATTTTACTTTAAAATGTTAAAAAAATCTTACCCCCGGACCCCCCTAGACTAGAGGATGTGACATCCATCCCCCATTATATTGCGTATGCCTTGGATACTCTATTGATCTTTATCTTTTCTATTGTACGATTCTCTGGCTGGGGCGCCAGCTCAAATCTCACCTAGGGCAGCAAATTGTCTAGAGCCGGCCCTGGATACAAGAAAAGGTGTTTAAAACGGCAAGCCAAGCACACAGCTGATGCTGACAGCCCCGCTCCTGCCGCTCACTTGCGGCAGACCACACTTGAAAGTTTTCCGGGGAGACGCCTGGACACATCTACGAGCAGCAAGCTTTTCATAGGCCGGCCCGCAGGAGGGAACGCAACATAGAACAATTCTATGATGTGTGGCACTTTGAAAAAGGTATTTATCCCTATATGTTTGAATGGAAGAATACCAAATCAGAGACACTATCCTTTGTTCAGATATTCCTTTGTTTTACTATGCAATTTATCCTGAGCTTCTAATCAGCAGCAGACATGACATCATGTCTGGATAGATACATGATTTATATCCCCCGACAATTTGTCCCTCTAATCTGGTCTTTCCTCTGTTATTGTAAACTGTCTGCCAGACCACTTGATCACAGCCCCTTTTGTCATTGTAAATTCAATTTCACTCACTACTCTTAGGATAACTCTTTAGAATGGGAATTTACAGTGATGTGTATATGAATATGTATGGGGGTTTCCTGGGCTGGCTATTAAATGCTTTCAGACAGAAGGGTGTCTCTCTGACCATTGTCAGGCAATTATCATATGGATGTTATGGTTGTAATTAACATGCTGTGCTTACCCTTCTGTCTGCCCCCCACCCTTCTTTCCACCACACCCTTGAATATTGTCCATCACAGCACATCATTTACACACTATGGCTTGAATATTCACTTGTGCATGTGTTTTCTTTTTATCAGGTTTGTCCAAGAAACTTGTGAAACTTTCACAGAACAAGGACTGCAAGTTGTTGAAGAGGTGGCTGCACAGCATAAAAACCCATGTATACTGGAGTGCGACGAGCACAACCTCGGGGCCGGAGAAGGTGGCAAGGTGGACGTCAGTCGTCAACCACCTACAAAACATTCACGTGCACGACGACCCCCTATTCCCCAAGTGTGAACATCCTGAAAGAGCCACAACAGATGCAAATAAATGGCTAAAACCTGGTAAGTTCAATATTTATAAAACAATTGGAAATAACAAGTGAGAAATTTAAAAACACTTCACTTCCTTCATAATATCAACAATATTGAATGTAAATATAACATTGTTGTTATGGAAAATGATAGTTGTAATGTTCTAATGGGATGTTGATGTTTTTGTAATTTCACTCAAGATTCAATAACACTCCACAAAGTTGACAAAATACTCAACAACACGAGAGTTCTCAAAGATGTGAAAAAGCTAAGCCATCACTACCAGACCTCGCTGGAGTCCTTCCACAGCTTGATTCTGCGTTTTGCCCCCAAAAAGGTGGTTTTCCCCTTCATGGGAATGTTGTGCAGGTAACACACTGTATAATTGATTCTGTAGCATCTTATAACACAGTCACTGTTTAGTGGCATGAGGGTTTTATTCTGTCATAACACAAAGTCTCATTTTATTTTGCTATTCTATAGGTTGTGTCTAGCAGCCATGCATCACAATGAGAATGCTGACCGTGAGCAAGCCACAACAGCTGCAGGACTACTTGTGTACAAATTGGCCTATCCAAAAGCAAGGAGGGGAGAATGTACCGCAAAGCCTGTAAAGAAGGACCCTACATACAGTAAGTTGTCAAATATTTTTGTTTTTATTAAAAACATAACTTACATTTTAAATGATTATTGCACAAAGTACCAATGAACTGGCCAGATATATGGAGAACCGGGATGGGCATGGGCGGAGCCTCTCTGGTGGTTGACTAATCAGAACAGAGTGGCCGAGCTGACCAATCGGAGCACACTAGGCTCACAGGGAGGGGGGGGGCAGGAGCACAATCAAGCCGTTTTGAACAGAGAGTGAATACTGCTGAATACACATACTATACAGAGATGCTGTATGCGAAACCAATGTGAGTTTGGAAAATTGCACAGTATAAATCTATTTTAGTAGACCTCAACAATGTAATTATGATCAGTGGAAATGGCCATGACATGGGCCCTTTAAGGATCACAACATGAGTCCCAGTTCCCAGCTGAAGTGGAAAACTGGACAAAGGAGGAAGTGGCTCAGTGGTTAGTGGGGCATGTGAAGGGCGATGGCAAAAAGGCTGCACGATTTTTCAAGAGCAAGAAGTGTCTGGAGATTGTCTTGTTTGCTTCGAGGAGCAGGATTTCCTGCATCTGGGGCTAAAGAGGGGTCCCGCTATCAAGATCCTGAAGGAGCTCAGACGACTGAGAAATCAAGAGTCAACGCCACCATCCAGAATCAGAACTTTCTTTATGGGCAAAAACAAACAAGCAGGCAAGAATCTGCCAACGGAGAGAAAGACAACTGAAGTAACATTTCAGGTTTGTTTTCCAGTTCATGAGAATGTTGTTGTTGTTTGAGCGGTGTGAGAAATATCGGCTTCTTCCAGGTTAAACTTTAGTGCTTTATTTTTTCATTTCTATTCTGTTTTTTTCTTCAGAAACCAGCCCCGTTGATCAAGGATACCCTGGATGGGCTTTCGACTCTATACTCTAGTTTGGGTAAATGGGCCGCTAAAGATATGATCAATTTAGCCAGTTAATTAATTATCTACGATTGTTATCGAACTAGGTTGCATAACATGAACACTACTGTGTAATATATGTTTACAGATATATTTAAGAAGTACAATACAACACAAGCTCAAGTTTCATTTGTGGGCCGCATTCCATTATGCTTTTTTAATTTGCTGAGGGCTGATTCAAAATGGCCCGCGGGCTGCATTTGGCCCCCGGGCCATAGTTTGGACACCCCTGATCTATAGCAACTGAATGTGGAGTTATCTAAGGTTTTAAACCCAAAATATTACCGTACAGGTTCACTCTAGTTCTAGTTTTAGAGAAAGTACTAGGTTTGATAAGGAGACTAACAGCAGGAATCTCTTCAATCAGAGTACATAATGTATCTCCAATAAAATGTATCCTACTGATCAGCAGCCCGTGAGACGTTCAGGGAACCTGTGGGAAAGACAGAAAATAACCTGGGTTACACATGGATCTTTTGACAGATTTGTTCAATGTGGAGGAAAATATAACTGTTCACTGCAGTAACTGGTTTTGTGTGTTTTGTTTTGTTAATAAATTAATCGTTTGTACTTCAACTATTTCTATTTAAAGGGCCCATGTCATGGCCATTTCCACTGATCATAATTACATTGTTGAGGTATACTAAAATAGATTTATACTGTGCAATTTTCCAAACTCACATTGGTTTCGCATACAGCATCTCTGTCAAGCATGTGTATTCAGCAGTATTCACTTTCTCCACTAAACGACTCGTTGGAGCTCTTGCCCCCCCCCTCCCTGTGAGCCTAGTGTGCTCCGATTGGTCAGCTCGGCCACTCGTTCTGATTAGTCAACCACCAGAGAGGCTGCGCCCATGTCAGTGCTTTTCCCGGCTGCTCTCAGCGTAACATCAGTCTTATCATGGCGTCGGTACAGCGGTATATTTTATATACATATATATTTTTTAACTGTTGTTATAGAAGAGTGTGACGGCCTCAGGGCCTTTGTCTTACGGTGGGGTGGAGCTGAAGAGGGTAATCAGCGCGATCACGGACACCTCCGTAGCCGGTGCTATTAATCCCAGCGGCCCGGAGTCTCTCTCCAAAGCGGCTGCAGAAGGACGAACTGAGCGACCCTCTCCCCTCGACCACCTGTCTCTGCATTTACCACAATAAATGTGCCGTGGTTTTGTAAACTCGTGTATGTCTCCTTGTCTTTCCGTTGTGGCCTACGAGCTACTCTCATAACAAAGAGTAAGTTATTTTTACCCGTTATAAACTACTACTGTTTGATGAGAAATCAAATCATGGTTTGCTATATATGAATTCAGGGAAGAAAGGATAGGCCTACTAAGTATTTCCATTAAACTTTATTTTTAGAAATGTACAAAATGAACATAAATATACATATATACACGGTATATCATCCATTCCTCCTCCTCGCATCTTGCCTGCGCACAGTCGGTGCGGTGCCTTTTAGCACCCTCAGTAGTAGTAGAATCCCTTCCCCGTCATGGATTGTCCGCCAGGATCTGGCTGGACGAAATCAAATGCAAATCACAAAATATTAGAGAAACTTAGTTGTTTTAGATTCGTTAGTAGTAGTTGTGTAATGAACAGCTTGCCTGCTAATATGCTAACCTAGCTTTGTTTACCTTGGTAGCTAACACGATATGAACGTTAGCTTGGAGGAAAGGCAACTATAATGCAGTGTAATAAAACTACTATGAACAAAAGCTAGTGGTTCATATTAGGCTAGCAATAACGTGTTTATTATTGCAATCGTATACGGGTATTCTGCTACCATACAATGTAACTTGCATGAATACATTGTTTTGCGCTAGCATACAGCTAGCCTCGTTAGCTACATGCAGTATATGTACGGTCACAATGTACGGTAAATCACAGTACAGTATACTGTATGAGTATTCCGTGTGTGTGACTGCAGACATTCTCCTGCCATGACAAACATGTAAGGCCATCTGCTGACATTGTAGTTGATATATTTAAACGCTAGCAACGTAGCATCACAAAAATGTTTTTCTGACCAAAACTAGCTCTAGCTCCGTGTGTTAGATCGCTACGCCAGCTATAATGTAATTACGTTTCGCGACTGACCGGCAAATCACCCGGAGTATACTGTCAATAGGTATTTTGTGTGTGAATGCAGACATTCTCCTGCTATGAGATACATGTATGCAAGGCCATCTGCTGATATTAGAGTTGATATATGGAAACTCTAGCAACTTAGTTAGCACAGTTAGCACTGTGTCAATGGCTTAGCAGTCCAACACAGTTTACACATTTAAACAGTCTTGTTTGATAAATACACAAATAACAATGCAAACTTACAGGTTGTATACCCAGATCTTCCCCTGCTCCAAACGGTCCAAACAAGCTGTGCATATCCGGCCTCAAACTGGGCAATGTTTTGGAAGCTTTCGTCTGTGAAATGCCGGTTCTTCGAACCTCTGGAGGAGGAACACGCCGCTGCTGGTGTGGCCATAGCTCTTCGGGATTGGTCCATTTCGTTCCGGGTACCGCATGACATCAGGCGGTACCCGGAACTAAATGGAAGACTCAAATGGGCAGTGACGTATCTCCAACGAGGCGTTTTGGGGAGGTATTTTCTGTGTTAGAGTTTTACTCGCTACAGGGTGTACTTTGAGGGTTTTGACTCTGCACACCGTTTACATGCATAAAAACCTTCATAACACACAAGGGGACGGGTAATAACCGGAAAAGCATGACATGGGAGCTTTAAAGGTCTCCTATCATGCAAAATGCACTTTTTGATGTCTTGTCTACATCAACATGTGTCCCCGGTGTGTCGGGGAACTCACGCAGCGTCAGAAAATAAAACCCTCTCTCTTTTCCTCCGTACCCAAATCTCTAAAAAAACGGGGGAACAACGGAGCTGATCCAGATTTGCTGCCGATATGACGTAATTTCGGATGGTGGACCCACAGAGAGTTCAAATTCAAATTCAATTCAAAAGCTTTTATTGTCATTGTACAGAATACAACGAGATTTATAGTTACTGCTCCAGCGAGTTCTTTAAAAACAGACATATTAAAACACAGATTAAAAGGTCTGACAGTTACGACCAGCAAGTAGCGCACACAGCTTCGGATCGTCATGTAGATGACCAGGATTAATAAATAAATGAATAAAATAGAATTATGATCAAATATATATGATAAATATTACAGTATATACATAGAGACAGACCATAATTGTTGCACAGTGGGGATATGGGGAGTTATCTTTGTGTGTTTAATGTCCTAATGGCCCATGGGAAGAAATTGTTTGTGAATTTGGAGGTGCGGGCTTTCAGTGAACGGTAGCGCCGGCCCGAGGGCAGCAGGTCGAACTTTTTGAACTGAACCCGGCCTCGCCTATACTCTGCGCAGTCGTGTATCGTCCACCAAAGTGCAATAAGGATTTCATAAATGACTTTTCTGACTTTCTGTCCGGGATCATGGTGAAATATGATCGTGTTTTGATCTCCGGAGACTTCAATGTCCATGTGTGTTGCGAGTCCAAACCTCTGGTTAGGGACTTTTTAAATCTCCTTGATTCTTTCGGTCTCGTTCAGTCCGTGGCTGGTCCAACACACGAAAAAGGACACACTTTGGACTTAGTATTATCGTTTGGACTGTCTGTCTCTGTGGATGAAATCTGTGCAGCAACGCGTATCTCAGACCATTTACCGGTTCTGTTTACAACCTCGATCCCTTCCGCAGGAGTCGAATCACGTGTCCCTGCGCGTCGTCTGCGTTCGATTAACCCCTTGACTGCCTCACAGTTTTCTGATGTTTTTAATGCTTCTCCTATCTGTAAATTAGAGGTGAACTGTGCTCTTAGTGCGGATGAGCTTATCTCCATGTTTGACTCGACATGTACCCTAATACTGGATTCTGTTGCTCCTTTTACGCTTAGACGCACCAAAGTTCTCTCAGAGCCGTGGCTCAATGACTGTACTCGTGCTCTCAGACGCGCTTGCAGGTGTGCAGAGAGAAAATGGAAAAAGGATCAACTCCATGTCTCCCTAGAAATCCTTCGTGCTTGCCTTTCTGACTACCAGACGGCAGTCAAAGCAGCCAAAACAGAGCACAAATCTCGATCCCTCCATTCTCGCAAATTTTAGGCCCATCTCCCAGCTACCTTTTTTATCTAAAGTCCTGGAGCGAGTAGTCTATGTCCAGCTGCAGTCGTTCTTAACCACGCATGGCATCCATGAAAAGTTTCAGTCTGGCTTCAAACCCATGCACAGCACTGAAACAGCCCTTTTAAGAGTTTTTAATGATCTGCTCCTAGCCGCCGACTCAGGTAGCCCAGCTGTCCTGGTGCCGTTAGACCTGACAGCTGCCTTTGACACTGTGGACCATAGCATCCTGTTGTCACAGCTTGAACAGTCCGCTGGCATCACAGGCTCTGCCCTTGCATGGTTCAGGTCCTACCTGACAGACCGTAGCTTCTCAGTGCAGCTAGGTGCCTTCTCCTCTGCTAAAGCCCCTCTTACCTGTGGGGTTCCCCAAGGCTCTATCCTGGGTCCCATCCTCTTTTTACTGTACATACTGCCCCTAGGTTCAATTCTCACTAAACACAATATTCCCTTCCACTGCTACGCCGACGATGTACAGATCTATCTGCCTCTCAAAGCAAATGTCAAACACTCACTACAGCAGTTGATGGACTGCTTAGCAGAGATAAAATCCTGGCTGAGCAAAAACGTCCTCAACCTCAACGAGAGCAAGACTGAGGTCATCTTTTTTGGACCCCAACCTCCAGCCTCTCCGGTTGATATTCTGGGCTCTCTCAATAAAAACATCCTCCCCTCGGTCATGAACCTTGGAGTGACCTTCACTAGCACTTTTAAATTCGACAAGCAGGTCAGCACCATAGTCAAATCCTGCTTTTTTTAAATAAGACTATTGGCCAAAACCAAGTCGTATTTATCTTGTAAAGATCTAGAAAGGGTTATTAATGCCTTTGTTACCTCAAGACTGGATTACTGCAACGCTCTGTATGTGGGTATGGACCAGGCCTCAATTAGACGCCTGCAGCTAGTCCAAAACGCAGCTGCACGTCTTCTGACTGGCCACAAAAAGCGTCACCACATCACCCCAATTCTGGCCTCACTGCACTGGCTTCCAATTCGGTTCCGAATTGATTTTTACTCCTTTTATTTGTTTTTAAAGCACTAAATGGGCTGGCTCCAGCCTATATAGCTGAACTCCTCCAGCGCTACACCCCAGCCAGAGCTTTAAGGTCTGCTGACCAGCTGCTGCTGGTAGTGCCCAAGACCCTCCATGTGAGGTCGGCCCAGACCCTAGGGGTTTTTAAGTCAACACTTAAAACTCACTTCTTCTCTCTGGCCTTCTAGTCAGAGCGGAGCACGACTCCTGACATTTCCCTGTGTTTTTTATATTTCTGTTGTAAATGATTGTCTTTTATTGTGATTGTAGTAAAGTGTTTTTATTAGGGCTGTCAAGTTAACGCGTTAATAACGCGTTAACGCAAAAAATTAACGCCACTAATTATTTTAACGCGATTAACGCATGTGTATTTTTTGTCCTCGGCCGCCGTAGTTTCAGAGCGCATCAAGTTTAAAATACCATCTACAAGCTGATGCTGACAGCCCCGCTCCTGCTGCCCGCTTGTGGCAGACCACACTTCCACGCTCACCGGCAGGCCCGGACTGGCCATCGTGTTGTTGTTAGCATCTGGTGCTAGCTAGCTGAGCTAACGGATATAAGGAGCTGTTTCAATGAAAACAGAGGAGCGACATTTCGCCGACAACTGCGCCGAGCACTTGACTTTTTGCAGGTAGCCAGAGAGCACACTCAGCACGGATAGTGCCGCAACACAGCTCATACACACAGGCATATATGCCTTGAGCTGCACATAGCTCCAACGATCCTCCACATTCACACACACACACACACACACACACACACACACACACACACACACACACACACACACACACACACACACACACACACGTTCTTACACAAACAGAACGTCACAGATCAATGCGGCTCATTTGCCTAATCCTCCCTCAGGGACTTATTCTGGTGAGAACGCGATCTACTAGGACAGTTCCAGGGACTAAAGAGTTCGGGGGGAACTAAGTACCGGGGACAAGTACCGGCTAACTTAGTGTGAAAGCGGCTAATAATACATTAGCATCCTTATGTTTCTTCTCTTTCTTTCCAGACACACACACACTGCTTTTGGTGAGGCAGGCTCAGATGCCTTTTGATGAGACACAATTAGTAAATGAGTGGAAAACATCATTATTCGCACTCCATCTATTCACCCTGATATAAGAAGGGGAAGCAAGCTGTTACAGCAGTGAAGAACAGGTGGAAAAAGTATGTTCTTTTTCTTACTCTTAAGCATACAGTACATTGACCTCCCTCCAAACTTGCTGCAGCACCTCTTTTCACCCTCGTCGTTTACGTGCCTATATGACAGGAAAACCCAGACCACATTCTAGTCTGACAACTTTGAGCTGTACTCCGCCACTGGCCAGCTAAAGCACGAAAAAGGAACAGAAACCACCTATTTGCTTCGACCAGAGGCAAGCAAGAATCAAGCTTAAACTTTGAGAGACGACCACAACAAATGAAAGGTGAGAAAAACGAATGTTTGTGTATTGTTATACAGTACCGTGGGAATTTGAAAAGTAATCCGGATGTGATTTACATCTCTTCGTGGAGGTCCCTTTACTTTTTCTTTAGCTTTCTTCTCGTATCTTCCTGTCATTCTTTTTCATGTTGTGCTGCTCTGGGCTGCACTCTAGAAAAAACTGAAATGTAAATACTAGTATATACTGCAATATCTATTACAATGTGAAAAATAAAATGAAATGAAAAATAAATGGATGAAAAATAAAAAGGTCAAATTGTATCGAAAAAGCTATCTTTCAAAAACGAAACTGTATGTTTGGACTAAGTGTTTGTCTGAAACAGAGATTATAGGGACCTACAAAAAGGAAGTTAGTTTAACATAGTCTTAGTGTCTTAAGTAAGTAAAGCTGCGCGATAGATGTAGTGAAATCCAGACAAATATTTGCTTTCCACTATTTGCTTGCTTCACCGACGTCTTTCAGACCCTGCAGGTTGTTTTACCTGGTAGGCTTGGAACTTATGTGGTTGAAGTTAATAATTAACAGAAAGGGAAACCCCTTAGAGAAATGTCTGATAAAACCGATCACAGAACGATTGGTACGGATACAGATCTTTACCTTTGGCTGATGAAGTTCAATGGATCGGAACAGGTATGTAATGTTTCCAAATAGTATTTTGGGGTGATTAGACTAACTGCAGACTAAAAACTGCAGACTGAAAACTCATCTCTTTCCACTCCACTTCGAGCGATACAATCACTAACAAAGCACTTATATACTAACAAAGGACTGGCTTATCTAAAGCCTGTTGAGTAGCACTTGAAATGTTTTGGCTCTATGAAACCTGATGTACTTATATGATTCTGTTTTCTTCTAGTTTGTATCTTCTTGGTCGAATGCACTTATTGTAAGTCGCTTTGGATAAAAGCGTCAGCTAAATGCAATGTAATGTAATGTGATGTAATAATCATGGCCGAAATTATTCGTAAACAAGGAAGTAGCTTTCAGCGTGATAATCCAGAGGTTGTTCATAAGATTCATATTTTTCAGAATTAGCATTCTCAGAAAATGTATTGACAGAAAATAAATGTTAGTTATTTATTTAGGAAATATTTCCTGATTTTAGAAGTCACATCCTTTTAGGGAAAGTCTAATTTTACTTTGGGGAGTTTTGAAAGGTTTTTCTTTTATATCATATTATAATATATATAGTTATGTAGTTCTTTTAATGTTTCCTTTTTGTTTCTCTGATCTCTGCATTCTAGAGAAGAACTATAAGATGAATTGAACTACATCATTTGTTGTTACGTTTACAAACACAACATTTTTTAAATTTATTTTTAAGGATCAAGAGCGTTGACCAAAATATGCAGAGAGTCAGAGATTTAAAAAAAAAATGAATAGTTTAGTATCCCACAGTCAAATCTGTATGAGCACATTGTTCTTGTTACTTTCTATTTTCACTTTACTTTTCCACAGACGATATGGCTGCAATAAACTGATCAAGGTTCAGCTTTATGTCGTTAAACATTACAGGGTTTGAAGTTCAGTTTGTCTCCCTTCATGCACAGAACATGTTCAAACTAATATTTAAACATTCTGAATTATTATCGTAGAAAAGGGGAAGTCATGTTGTTGTTGTGCATTTGACATAAAACTCAAGAAAACGATCTCAGCCCATAAAGGAACACTTCCTCTTTGTAATCTTTCGGTGGGTGACTTTCTGATTTTAGCCTGTGCAGACCATTTACATGCACCAAAACCTTCATACAGATAAGGTTAATTGTATTAGTTGCTTATATTTATTTCCGAATTATCTGAATCTTCAAAGTAACTAATACTGTAACAGCAAACTAAAGAAATAAAAATGGAAATCTAACTTATACTAAAACTGCGTCTGGGTCACCAGTAAGCATATCTTACGCAGGTAAATATTGGGTATCACTTGACAATAAGACTACCCTGATAAAGGGTTTACGAATAGTTTGTAATTCATTTATTAATTAGGTTGTGAACACTTCATAAATCATTAATAAGCTTTTATAAGACATAAGATAAACAGGGCAACTGTGACCAGTTGATTGCCAAATAGTGAGCCCACATGTATCTGTACTGCTAAGCCTTATATTGGCTACCTAGCTTACTTCATCTTCTTCATCAGCCAGCATCCTTGGTATCTGTTGCTCACTAAGTTGATTCCCCCCCATCCATCTTGATGTTTTTGGCATCTCTTATGACCATCTATGAAGAATTACTAACATTTATAACTGCCAAAAGGGAGCCTTATTTTAAAGTGTAAAACACATTCCCATGTATTAATGAGTTACTAACATTTATAACTACTGAAAGGGTGCGTTGTTTTTAAGTTTAATACACATGTCCATTTATTAATGAGTTACTAACATTTATATTTCACCTTTCTTTATTGATTTTCACTTATATCAAAACAGAACAGGGCACATAAAAATGCAGATGTGTAATCATACAATTGAATTGAATTACATTTGTACCACAAATAAAAATGTCATTGCAGTACATATACTGTGTAAGCACATACACATAATATATATATACATATTCATACACACCCACAGATGCACTTAAAGAAATAAAATAAATAATACAATCCAATAAAATAAACAGTAAATTAAAAGGGAAGGGGGGGGGCTTCATGCAGTCAGATTGGCACAGGGGAGTTTGTTAAAATAGTCAAGGAAAGGCTGCCAGAGCTTGTAGTATTTGTTAACACATCCCTGGCTACGATACCTCAGCTCCTCCAGCTGCAAATGTGCCATCACATCCCTCACCCAGTGGGCATGAGATGGTGGAGTCCGGTCTTTCCATTTGAGGAGGATTAGACGGCGGGCAAGAAGGGTTGCAAACGCAAGTGAGTGTGACTGGCAATTAGAGAGGAGACCCCCTCAGGGGCTTCTCCAAACACAGCTATTATGGGATTTGGTTGTATGTTCTGGCCATACATCAATGAAAAAGTTTCAAATATAGAAGACCAAAATGGGGCAATGGACTGACAGGAGAAAAACATGTGCAATAGGGTAGCCGTGGCACAATGACACCTCTGGCATGTAGGATCAACATCAGGGTACAGCCTGGCAAGCCTGCTCCTGCACAGATGTAATCGATGGAACACTTTAAATTGAAGTACTCCATGCCTCACACAGACGGAGGATTTATGTATGTTCTCAGTCGCAGACCGCCAGGTCTCATCGGTTAGTTCTATGCCCATTTCTTCTTCCCAGGCACCCTTAAGGTGGTTAAGAGAAGGGCTAGAGATTTCTTGAATAATATTATATAGCTTTGAGATATAGCCTCCCTGACAAGGTTTAAGGCCCAGGCAGTCTTCCATCCATCCACCAGGTGGGGCGGCCGGGAAGGAGGGAAATTGTTTTCTTGTAAAATCGCGAATTTGTAAATATCTAAAATAATGATTCCTTGGGATGTCATATTCTTTAACTAAATGTTCAAAGGATGTGAATACCCCTTCGTAGAACAGATCAGCAACACACTTAAGTTCCTTCCGGGACCACAGGTGGAAAGCGGAGTCTATCAGGGCTGGTTTGAAAGCCGGATTGCGAACTATGGGGATGAAGGAGATAGTTTGTCTATATCCAAAATGCCTCCTGAACTGTGACCATATCCTAAGAGAGCTATTGACCACAGGGTTGTTCGAGTGATATTTTCTACTAAGTGGTAAAGGAGCACACATCAGGGAGGCAGGGGCCAGTGGTTCACACGAGTGTTGTTCCATGCTAGACCAAATAGGACCGCCCCCTTCCCGGAAATGACTCATCCAAAATGCCATTTTATGAATATTGGCAGCCCAGTAGTAGTGTAAAAAATTAGGCAGTGCAAGACCCCCCTCTGACTTTCTTTTCTCAAGAAATGCCTTACGCAGACGGGGAATTTTCTTATTCCAGATAAAAGTGGAAATATATTTGTCCAGGTCTTTAAAAAACTTTTTAGGGAGAAAAACAGGAATTGACTGAAAATAATACAGCATACGTGGCATAATAACCATTTTAATGGTGTTCACCCTGCCCGCCAACGAAATAGGGAGCGACGCCCAGCGCTTTAGGTCCTCATTAACCTTGTCCAGAGCTGGTTGCAGGTTCTTTTTAAACAGGGTTTTAAAGTCCTGTGTCACACACACTCCCAGGTAGGTGAAAGAGTCAATGGCCACTTTAAAGGGGAGTTCGCTAAATGAAAGCTTGGCCGCAGTCTCATTGATGGGGAAGAGTACACTCTTGGTCATGTTGACCTTATACCCAGACGCCTTCCCGAAAGAGGTGATTACATCGAGTGCAGCCGGAATGGACCTAAGCGGGTCGGAGCAGTACAGTAAAACATCGTCCGCATACAAAGACAGCTTATGCGTATAGCCTCCCCGCTCAATGCCTGTAAAATTTGACCGATTCCTGAGCGCAGCTGCTAACGGTTCTATGGCTATATCAAACAAGAGGGGGGACAGGGGGCATCCCTGCCTTGTGCCCCGTTGAAGCCGGAAGTATTTTGAAATTATATTATTAGTGCGAACTGCTGCCTGAGGTGCAGAGTAGAGGACCTTTATCCAGGAGATAAAGCATGGGCCGATGCCAAATTTAGCAAGAGTTGCAAATAGGTAGTCAAATTCAATGCGATCAAAGGCTTTGTGTGCGTCTAGAGAGATGAGGGCCTCTGGAGAGAGTCCTGGATTTGAGTAAATTATATTATATAGGCGCCGAAGATTCCCAAAAGACTGTCGGCCTTTTACAAACCCTGTTTGGTCCGGGTGGATGATTCTATGCAGAACAGTCTCAAGGCGCAGAGCTAAAGCTTTGGAGAGAATTTTGTTATCACAACAGACTAGACTTACTGGTCTGTAAGAGTCGCATTTTGCTGGATCTTTGCCCTTTTTAAGGATGACTGTTATCACCGCCTGAGCTAATGTGGGGGGCAGTGAACCCTGCTGGAGTGCCTCTGCATATACTTCGCGCAGCACAGGCGTCAGTTTGCCGGCAAATTTTTTATAGAATTCAATAGGGAAGCCGTCCGGTCCCGGGGCTTTACCACTTTTCATACTTTTAATAGCGCGATTTATCTCCTCATTAGAAATGTCCCCCTCTAAAGCCGAGACATCGTCAGGATCCAGTGTTGGAAGCTTAAGGTCCTTTAGAAAGTTAGCTGTCAGAGAGTCATCCGAGACTTCTGATGAATAAAGATCTTCATAGAAACTCTTAAATTGATCATTAATGCCCCTTTGATCTGAAATGGTGTCCCCATTTACCGTTCCAATTTCCGCAATTAAACTGTCTGCAGCCGACTGCCTTAATTGATGGGAGAGTAATTTACTGGCCCGCTCCCCATGTTCATAATGGGTCTGCCTAGATCTCAGATGAAGGTCCTCTATGTAGA
This sequence comes from Trematomus bernacchii, assembly GCF_902827165.1. NCBI lineage: Eukaryota > Metazoa > Chordata > Actinopteri > Perciformes > Nototheniidae > Trematomus > Trematomus bernacchii. The sequence continues at coordinate 252,842 of NW_022987776.1, forward strand.
TGGATGCCAGAGAGTCATATTCCACCTGCACTGCAATGCGTTCCTTATACAGTTCAGCAGAGGGCTTTGTTGAGTGTATTCTATCAATGTCCCTGATCCGATTAGCAAGTTCTGTCATTCGCTTTGTCCTTTTTCTGCTAATACTGATTGAATATGATATTATTTGCCCACGAAGATAAGCCTTCATGGCCTCCCATACAATGCCTATACTCATCTCTGGTTGACGGTTTATTTCAAGAAAGGTATCGATGTGCGTGGAAATATACTTAATAAAATCTTCATCTAATAATAAGCGTGGGTTTAGACGCCAGATCCTTTGTGGTGGTACATGGTTTGGAAAACAAAGTTTCATGGTCACTGGGCTGTGGTCAGAAATAACAATGCTCTCATAGTCACTGGACTCAAGCACAGAAAGTAACTTTTTATCTAAAATGAAGTAATCTATTCTGGAGAATGACTGCTGGGCTGCAGAAAAAAAATGAAAATTGTTTAGATGTTGGGTTCTTAAATCGCCATGGGTCCACCATCCCGTATTCTTCAACAAAGGAGTTCACCACTCGAGCCGAGTTTGACAGTGGTCTAGAGGAGACAGTGGAGCGGTCCAGAGTGTGATTGAGGGCGCAGTTAAAGTCTGCCCCCAAAATTAGGTGATGGGAGTTCAAATCAGGGAGCAGAGAGAAGAAATTGCTAAAGAAATCGGCATCATCTGAGTTGGGAGCATAGAGACATGCAAGCACAATAGGTGTGTTGTACAATTGACCTTGCACTATGATATAGCGGCCATTTGTATCTGCAATTACTTTAGATTCCACAAACTGCACATGCCTACGTATCAGGATCGCTGCACCCCTATATTTGGTGTTGAATTTGGAGTGGAAAATGTGAGAGAAACCACCCCGCTTGAGTCTAGAGTGATCAGAAGTACGCAAATGAGTTTCCTGGAGATAAACAATGTCTGCCTTTAGCTTCTGGAGGTGGGAAAACACTTTGCTGCGCTTTACTGGATGATTGAGACCTCTAACATTCCAGCTAACAAAAGTAGTTGCCGCCTTACCCACACTCAGTGCCCTGTTTGCCTGGGTCATTGTGGGACCTTAGACAGTAATCTAGCCCCCTGTCAGAAGGGTGAGGGAGAGGAAGGGAGGGAAAGGGGGGATGGGTCACCTTAAAAAAACTGAAATAAAACACACAGCGATAAGAACATAAACACCATTGAGAACCTAAAATAGAAGGTCCATATGTAATTGAAGTGGTTGAAACAACATTCACAATAAAGAGCTGGTCCCTCCCCAAATGAGGGACTGCTACCCGCCCCCGATAACACTCGCATCTCAACGTGGACAGCTTACCTGGCGAGATCGAGCCCCGCCAGAACCATCAATAGCTTTAGATAAACCTTGTGATAATAGATATAGACAAACCTCCAAGTTGAACATTCATAACATGGTCTCAGTAGAAGTAACAAACGTATTAACCAGTTATGACAACATATGCAAACATACAGTATTGGTTGTTGAATGAAAAGTAAAGCAAGAAAAACGTGAACCTCCCCAGGAGAATAGGAGAGCAGTTGCTTGAACTAGCGGGCCGTAAGCCAACTGACTGTGTTATAATGTGGGCTAGTGTGAGCAGCGCGAGCTGGCTTAAATTACACAATAATAAGAAAAACCACAAATGTTCGTAGCAAGCCCTAGCCCACAGCCCCATATACTACAAGTGAATAAGTCAACGCCGCTATCCGGCGCCGCCTGTTATAGCTGCATTAGTCAGTCAGTCAGCTTACCTAGCATCTTAGCCGCTCTGTTTAGCCACGTTCCTCAAAACAAAGTCCTTCGCCACCCCCCGGGTCTGTGAAACTGTGTCGCTTTCCATCGGCCGTTGTGATCCGCAGAACTGAGGGATACCACAGTCCGTACTTGACACCATCACAGCCTCTTAGCATGCCTTTCACATCCCTGAAGGTGGCTCTCTGCTTCGCGACTGCTTGGGTGTAGTCGGGGAATACTCTGATCCTGTCTCCGTGTGACGTTGTCGGATCTGTGGCCGTGGCTGCCTTGCGGAGGATCGCTTCCTTCTCCCGGTAATAGTGAAATCTCACCACAAAGGCGCGGGGTGGCTGGTCCTCCTGGGGCCGTTCCCGTAGGGTGCGATGGCATATGTCTAGTAGTGGCTCTTTTTCTAAGCCCAGCGTTTCCTGGAGTAGTTTAGCTACAAAGTCAGTTGGGTTCTTCCCTGCCTCCCGTTTTTCTTGTATCCCGGTGATGCGGAGGTTGCACCTCCTAGATCGCGCCTCCAGGTCCTCACTCCTGTCAGCGAAGATTTTCATATCCTTTTTTATCTGCTGCACGTCTCGTTCGAGAGTGGTAATGAGGTCTGAGTGATCATTAGCGGCAGTATCCAGGCTCTCGACCCGGTCCTCCAAAGACTTGGTGCGGCTGCTGACGCGGTCAACGGCGGATCTCAGCTCGTCCCTCAGTTGGCTTATTTCACGTCGTAATTCTTTGGACTGCATCTCGGCGTTGTCATCGATTTTCTTCAGCAGGTCCTCTCTGAGAGATTGAATGGCCTGTAGAATGGCGGTCTCATCGCCTCGTGCTGCGCTAGCGGCTAGGGGCCCTGCCCCAGCACCTTTAGCCGGGCTAGCACTATTAGCTTTCGGATCTGGCGCAGCAGACGCCTTTTTGCGAGAGGAAGACGACATATTTCGAATTAAACTGTTGGGCGGAGGCAAGGAAGAACAGCTTAGATGAAAATTACTTGAATATAATGTAGAGGGTAGTTGTCTAATATAAATATTCTGATTCTGGCGAGGAGCTCGAGAAATGCGACCTCACATGGCTCCGCTCAGACCGGAAGACCGTTACTAACATTTATAACTACTGAACATAACTTTAAGGCTTAATATAACTTAAACAAATTATAAATGGTAGTAACTGATTAATAAATGGTGATTTGTTTAACACTTTACAAGGCTCCCTTTTGACAGTTATAAATGGTAGTAACTCATTAATAAATGGTCATAAAGAGATGTCAAGAAACATCAAGATGGATGGGGGGTAATCAACTCATACCCCTTTCACACCGGCGCTTTTCCAGCTCCTGCTGGGAGCTAGAGCCTGAAAAGCGCCGTTTTTTCCTGTTCACACCGCAGCGGCGGCGCGTCATAGCTCCGGAATGCGGTTCACTTCCAGCTCCAAAAAATTGTCGGTCCAGAGGCAAGAGCTTCGGAGCTATGACGCGGCGTCTCTTACGTCTCTTACGTCGAGGCGTGCAGGAAACCTTACTTTGATCATCCGTTCGCTGTTATTGATCATTGTGGAGATACATGGGCTATACAGGTTGTCATGTCCGACTATCAGAAGTAGAATCATAATGAAAAATACGCCGGTAAAATGTGCCTATAGAAAACGGCTTAGCAAGTAGTCAGTTTAGCTTCGGTTGCTATGCTAATATCACCCATGTTATACCAGAGAAACTTTCATAACAGCGCTGTGATGCCAAACAGCGTCAATTCAGACTGACACACATTCACTTAAGGGGAACTGGGGATATGTATCAGCTGCTTGTGTGACAGTCAGACAGTGAATACTTTAGAGCCGTGTGAGCTAACCCGGAGCTAACGGGAGAATAAACTCCCGTGGAAGTGCAGCCACTGCAGCGGTCGGTAAATGCCGCTGAAACACATTAATAAACAATGAACCACGGCACTCTGGAGAAAAGTATAAGGTTGGAGAAGTTGTTATTTAATTTAATCTGGCTTCGTATGATTAAAAGCAACACGACCCGATGTAGTCCCCGGCCCGTTGTTCTTGTGGGAGAAAATCAGCGACGTAAACTGTGACGTCATGACGCAGCAGCGGCAGCTCTGGGCAGTGTGAACAGAGCGGGAGCTGAAAAGGGAAACGGGAGCTGAACCAGAAAAGCTCTCGCGAGGAGCTAGAAAGTGAAAAGCGCCGGTGTGAAAGCCGCATCAGTGAACAACAGATACCAAGGATGCTGGCTGATGAAGGAGATGAAGTAAGCTAATGCCAATATAAGGCTTAGTCCTCTTGCCAAATAGTGAGCCTGTGTTGATGTATGAAAACTATGTTAGAACTGGTTTATAAATGGTTCTTAATGATTAATAAAGTGTTTTAATTACCTAATTATAAACCCTTTATGAATCCTTTATAAGGGTAGTCTTTTCGTCTTTGTTCGGTTTATTCTCTTGTATTCCAATAATACACACATAAAGAACAATGGTTTCACCTTTCACCTTTCCTGTGTTCCTCCTGGTAAATACCATATGCTCAAACTGGTGCCAATCCCACCACCTCGTGTCCAATATATAATTATCAGTATCAGCACTTCCTGCCCCTGATTGAACTCCACCTGCTTCCCATCCCATTAGCCTCACCTGTGCCCCATTATCATCCCTCCCCCTGTCTATTTAGTCTGCGTCCACATTCCCCTCAGTGCCAGTTCGTCTTAGTTATTCCTAGCGTTCCATCAGTGTTTATTCCTAGTACCTTGATTCCACGTGTACCTGATTGAACTGTATATATTGACTCTTTTCACCACACACTGATTCTGACTGGCACCCCACTTTATTAAAAGTAGGTCAAACCCGCTACAAAGTTAAGGTATTCACTATAATCTGTTCAATGTTATCTGACTCTCCAGATATGAATGAAAGGCCGTGTGTTTAGATTTGTTCACGCCTTCTTATATTTAGTTATATTGCCTTTTGAAAAATAAAGATCATTATTATCTAGCAGTGTATTTTTATGTTTAAAAAATGTCAGGAGGGACGATGCCCCATGGGCTTATTCACATTATCAAATCCGGCCTTCTTTCAAAAAAGTTTCGACACCCATGATCTCTAGAGAATTCAGATATTAAGGCTGCCACTTCTGGGTCATTTCCCTCAGTTAGGAACGCTCCAAAGCAAAATTGACAATTCGACCACAACCAAAGTCTAAAAAGCAGCACATAAATCAACAGTATTTAACTTGTTTCTTTGTTTAATTTTTAGTTCATCCAAAATGAGCCAGTCATCAACTGAGGAACCACCTGAGTTGAATACGTGGACCAAAGAGGACGTCCACCACTGGCTGATGAATGTGGTCAAAGTTCCTCAGAGTTGTGCCGATTCTTTTCTGGAGGAGAAAATGAATGGAATAGCTCTCAATGAGATTGAGAAGTCAGAAATATTGGAATTTAAAATACCACACGGCCCCGCTGTCAAAATCTCCCATTATCTAGAGAGGCTTAAGAAAGGATCACAACATGAGTCCCAGTTCCCAGCTGAAGTGGAAAACTGGACAAAGGAGGAAGTGGCTCAGTGGTTAGTGGGGCATGTGAAGGTCGATGGCAAAGAGGCTGAACGATTTAAGGAAGAAGAAGTGTCTGGAGATTGTCTTGTTTGCTTCAAGAAACAGGATTTCCGGGATCTGGGGCTAAAGAGGGGTCCCGCTCTCAACATCCTGAAGGAGCTCAAGAGACTGAGAATTCAAGAGTCAACGCCACCATCCAGAATCAGATCGTTCTCTATGGGCAAAAACAAACAAGCAGGCAAGAGGCTGCCAATGGAGAGAAAGACAACTGAAGTAACATTTCAGGTTTGTTTTCCAGTTCATGAGAATGTTGTTGTTGTTTGAGCGGTGTGAGAAATATCGGCTTCTTCCAGGTTAAACTTTAGTGCTTTATTTTTTCATTTCTATTCTGTTTTTTCTCCAGAAACCAGCCCCGTTGATCAAGGATACCCTGGATGGGCTTTCGACAACCGATTTCACGTCTTTTAAATTTCATCTGAACAATTACACCGACCCTAAGTGCAAAGCAATTCCCCAGTGCAAACTGGAAGGTAAAGACACCAGTGACATCGCTACAGTAGTGACCAACCACTACGGACCTGACAAGGCTTTACGCGTCACACATGAAGTTCTCATAAAAATAAATCGGCGTGATCTTGCTGACCAACTGCAAAGCCACATGGGTAAGAATGTTTCTCCCACTCTCTTCACACAGTCTTGTAGGCGTCTTTCGGTTTTCCAACCCAGTTGAGATTTAACCACGCCTACTTCCACATCGACATGTATACTCTAATTTGGGTAAATATGATCAATTTAGTATTTATTGGACCACAGTTAGTTAAGCACCTCTCTGCACGGTTCCTCTTCCTACTTCCCTTTCGAATCGTAAATCTATCGATCATAAATCTATCGATTAGATTTATAATTCGAAAATTATAAAAGTAGGGTAGACATGTGGAGATTATCCGGCTGAACAAAACGTGCATTTATCAAACAGGTTCGTTTTCCACAGATCTTATTTTTTACAATATTCCAAAATCCTATGGAGAAAACTCATAGCTTTTTTGTCGAGGGAACCCATGTGCAGCTTACTTAGGGGTCGGCCTAAAAAAATACGCCATCCCTGCACAGCTAATAATAACTGTGATCATCTTTCACGTTGAAAATAGCACTTTTTTCATTGATCTACTTGAAAAACATGCTCTATGAAGCGACTGTAGCTGAGTTGGAAAAAAGGATAGACACATGTGTTTTCCAAATGTCAGTAGTATGCATTCACTGATGCAAATCTTCAGCTTTAACTCAACAGTCTGATTAGCTTTGTATCATTATTGAATTTCTTTTATAGAATTCAATATCAGTTACTCTACTAATTGATTCATAATTTAATGCTCATACAGGTTTGGTGGAGGTCCGCCAAAAACCTTGTGTCGATGAGGACAAAGCAACGCAGTCACACTCATCCAGCTGGTCCAGATCTGAATTCACATCGAGAAAAAATAAAAAAAAAAAAAAAAAATCTTCCTGTTTTAATTTTAATGGTAACTTAACATTGTTTAAGTGCTGTTCTCCATGATTTAGTCCATTTAAGGAATCGTACCAAGCCATGCATTAGTGATGTCATACTTTTGACATCATAATTATTGTCATAAGTGTTAGACCAAAGTGTCTTAAAGGTCTCCTATCATGCAAAATGCACTTGTTGATGTCTTTTATACATCAACATGTGTCCCCGGTGTGTAAGGGTACACAAAGTGTCAGAAAACAAACCCCTCTCTCTTTTCCTCCGTACCCACATCTCTTAAAACGGGGGAACAACGGAGCTGATCCAGATTTGCTGCCGATATGACGTAATATCGGAAATGTGGGCTGGCTATACACCCACGGGCCTATCAGAAACGTTGCTATCGGAAACAATGCCCGATGTGTTTTGGTCTGTGTTTACATTAGCATCGCTAACACTCAGAGCTAACCTGTACTGGAGAGAGTATGTGTAAAGAGGCAGGAAATAAAAAGGAACTCACCTTGTGGTAAACCTGAGAGAGAGAAAGAGTTTGAGCTCCATACTGTTTCAGAAATAATCCTTGATGTGGTTTAGAACATGATATGGAGTTTAATCACGGCAGCGTTTAGCTGCATCTGAGCAGACAGCCTGCTCGTCACAGACCTCACAGCTCGCCATGCCGTGCTCCAAAGGGGGCGGGGCCAGCAGCAACACATCTCTGCCATGAAGCTATGTAATGTCTACTTCATACTGTTGAATTTACTTTAAAGGTCACCTATCATGCTATTTTAAGGCATTTATTATGGGTCTCAGATTTGGTGTCCTTAGCTTGAAAAAAATAAAAAGAGGAGGCGGAGCTAATGCCTGATCAGAATTCTACCGGAGATAAAGTTAAATTCTGCTGTGATAAAACGCCATCCTGTTCTAAACCACACCAAGGATTATTTCTGAAACAGCATGGAGCTCAAATGCTTTTTCTCTTGCGGGTTTATCACAAGGTGAGTTCCTTTTTTAATTTCCTGCTTTTTAAACACATGTGCTCTCCAGTACAGGTTAGCTCTGAGTGTTAGCGATGCTAATGTAAACAAAGACGAGATTACATCCAAAACACGCCAGGCATTGTTTCTGATAGCAACTCTCTGTGGGTCCACCATCTGAAATTACGTCATATCGGCAGCAAATCTGTATCCGCTCGTTGTTCCCCCGTTTTTAAAAGATTTGGGTACGGAGGAAAAGAGAGAGGGTTTTATTTTCTGACGCTGCGTGAGTTCCCTGACACACCGGGGACACATGTTGATGTATAAAAGACATACAAAAGTGCATTTTGCATGATAGGTCCCCTTTAAATATTTGTTCTTTTTGAATGTTGCTGAAAAAACATGCAGTAAATCTTTGATCTTTTCTACGACATTGCTTCTCGCTGTTTTCGGTCCCAGGAGACCAAACTGAAGATTCTCTGAATCAGGAACTGAAGCTTACAAATCTTTATTTGTATTTTTTGTAAATATAGTTTGGTCTTTTGATATGTCTTTTGTTATATGTATTTGTGATTTTTTTAGTTTTTTTGTGTGTTTTATGAAATATCTTTTTGTATGCTGAAATGTTGTTTTTTACTTACCGGCTACCCTTGTCGGCAACGTGCAGATACGAAGTTGTGCTATTTGATAGAGATTATAAAAATAAAAAGCTAATCATTGCATTTGGGTATATATGTTACTTGCTGGTCATTTTATAAAACATGTTGTGTCCCTAGAATTATTTGTTAAACTAGAACCAGAGAGACTATAAATAACCAGTTAATTAATTATCTACGATTGTTATATAACTAGGTTGCATAACATATTCCAAATAGCTACTCAAGTCCTGATTTATTTTTTATTATCTTTGCTTTTTAAATGCCTTTGTATAATCCTCTGTATTTGTTCTTAAATGTCTTCGATTTTATTTTGTAAAGCACTTTGGGTTGCCGTGTGCGGTAAGGTGCTATATAAATAAACTTGCCTTGCCTTGCCTTGAATGCTGTGATTGTTAATAGAACAAGAGATAGCAACATGTGGGAGTTGGGCTGTTGTCAAAGATTGCCAAATGTTAAAATGTAGAAGAATCTATTTAGCTGATAAGCCAAACTTACAACTAAAAAGGTTCAAGGGTGGTGCTAAAACCTCCACTGCTTCCACTGTATATATGTGAGAGATTTGCTCCAGTTTGTGACTCTTACAACCTCAGACCCAGTGCCTGGATACGGTTCCAGGTTCCTGCCGTGAGGACTGAGGCTGGAAAAAGGAGTCTTTTTTCATTATGGTCCTTGGTCTTGGAATGACCTTCAATCACGCCTCAAACTGACAGCACTTGTCCCTATAGCCTGTTTTAAATAGAAGTTGTCTGAGGTCCTCACCACCAGCTGCTCTTGCAGTAATAAGTAGTGCACCTTTCTTACTGTCCTAATGTGCACAATGTAGTGACTGCTTTTCGTCTTTTGTTTACTTAATTGTGTTCTCTGTATTTTACATGTTTGTGTTATGTGTAACGTTGCTGCCTTCTTGGCCAGGTCAGCATTGTAAATTAGATTTTATCTCAATGCTTTTTATCTCGTTGAATAAAGGTTCAATAAAAACCACAGGAATAAAGATGTCAGTCAATAATAATGGCAACTGTGATCTGAGTTCACGCTGCACAGGGCGCAAGCAGTTTTCCACACAACAGGAGTCTTTATCTAACAGCTCTGAGGCTTCCTGTTACTACCTCCTACCCTGCCTCCTACCTCCTACCACTGACCCTGCCTCCTACCACTGACCCTGCCTCCTACCACCTACCACTGACCCTACCTTCTACCTCCTACCCTGCCTCCTACCACTGACCCTGCCTCCTACCACTGACCCTGCCTCCTACCACTGACCCTACCTCCTACCACTGACCCTACCTCCTACCACTGACCCTGCCTCCTACCACTGACCCTACCTCCTACCACCTACCACTGACCCTACCTCCTACCATTGACCCTGCCTCCTACCACTGACCCTACCTCCTACCACTGACCCTACCTCCTACCACTGACCCTGCCTCCTACCACTGACCCTACCTCCTACCACCTACGACTGACCCTACCTCCTACCACTGACCCTACCTCCTACCACCTACCACTGACCCTACCTCCTACCACTGACCCTGCCTCCTACCACTGACCCTACCTCCTACCACTGACCCTACCTCCTACCACTGACCCTGCCTCCTACCACTGACCCTACCTCCTACCACCTACCACTGACCCTGCCTCCTACCACTGACCCTACCTCCTACCACTGACCCTACCTCCTACCACTGACCCTACCTCCTACCACTGACCCTACCTCCTACCACCTACCACTGACCCTGCCTCCTACCACTGACCCTACCTCCTACCACCTACCACTGACCCTACCTCCTACCACTGACCCTACCTCCTACCATTGACCCTGCCTCCTACCACTGACCCTACCTCCTACCACCTACCACTGACCCTGCCTCCTACCACTGACCCTGCCTCCTACCACTGACCCTGCCTCCTACCACCTACCACTGACCCTACCTCCTACCACTGACCCTGCCTCCTACCACTGACCCTGCCTCCTACCACTGACCCTACCTCCTACCACTGACCCTCCCTCCTACCACTGACCCTGCCTCCTACCACTGACCCTACCTCCTGCCACCTACCACTGACCCTACCTCCTACCACTGACCCTGCCACCTACCACTGACCCTACCTCCTACCACTGACCCTACCTCCTACCTCCTACCACTGACGCTACCTCCTACCACTGACCCTGCCTTCTACCTCTGACCCTACCTCCTACCACTGACCCTGCCTCCTACCACTGACCCTGCCTCCTACCTCCTACCACTGACCCTACCTCCTACCACTGACCCTGCCTCCTACCACTGACCCTGCCTCCTACCACTGACCCTGCCTCCTACCTCCTACCACTGACCCTGCCTCCTACCACTGACCCTGCCTCCTACCTCCTACCTCCTACCACTGACCCTGCCTCCTTCCTCCTACCACTGACCCTACCTCCTACCACTTGACTCAACTATGCCCCTCTCTGTCTGTAAACCAAACGCTAATAAAGCCATATCATTACACTACTGTGTAATTAATTGATGTCTTGTGTTTTGTGATTACTGCCTTGTCTTAGCAGGCACAGGTCCAGGCATAGGCTAGACCAGGGGTGGGCATTTTACGGCCCGCGGGCCACATCCGGCCCGTTGGCCGGCCTTGGCCGGCCCGTGTGAGGTTGATCATAAATTATAACATAATGAAAAAAAACAGCAACCTTTTCAAAATAAAAGCAACACAGCTGTATTGCTTGCATGGCGTAAATACTTTTCTAACTGTGTTGCTTTTATTTTGAAAAGGAAGCTGCTGTTTTTTTTATTTATTTACGTAAATGCGCATGCCGTGAACAGCTACGAATGATGCTGGCCGGCTAGTCCTCGAAATGTCCGCTAAGGGCAAAAAAAGAAAGATCGATACTGAATGCCGCGTTTTCAACAAGACATGGACCGCTAAGTATTTATTTACAGAAGTGAAAGGTAAAGCTGTGTGTTTAGTTTGTGGTGCGCAGGTCGCTGTGTTCAAGGAGTACAATTTGAGTCGCCACTATGCTATCAAACACGCAGATAAATACAAGAACCTGTCTGAGGAAGAGCGGGCAAAGGGGTCGGATGCTTTGCTAGCTAAGCTGCAAAGCCAACAACACATTTTCACAAAACATTCCACATCCAGAGATGCAGCTGTCAAGACGAGTTATGTCTTAAAAGTAAACCGTTTTCGGACGGAGAGTTCATTAAGGAGTGTTTGAAAGTGCCGCTCTCCCGACGCACTGTTACGAGGAGAATTGAGGACATCGCGGGAAATCTGGAGCTTCAGCTGCAGAACAGAGCGGTCAACTTTGACTTTTTTTTCCTTGGCTTTGGATGAGAGCTGCGATGTACGTGACACTGCCCAGCTACTCATCTTCCTACGTGGGATAACTACAGACTTCAAAATCACGGAGGAGCTGGCAGCCATGCAGTCAATGAAAGGTACAACAACAGGGAGTGATTTGTTCACGGAGGTAAATGCATGTGTGGAAAAGTTGGGACTGAAATGGGACAAGCTGGCAGGCGTGACAACGGATGGTTGTCCAAATCTGACAGGGAAAAATGTTGGACTATTGAAGAGAATGCAGGATAAAGTGACAGAAATTAACCCTGAGCAGAAATAGGTATTTTTGCATTGTATTATACATCAGGAAGTGTTGTGTAAGTCAGTGTTAAAAATTAACCATGTTGTTGATGTTGTAACTAAAATAGTTAACTTCATCAGGGCAAGAGCATTGAATCACAGACAGTTTGTTGCACTTTTGGAGGAAAGTGAGACTGAACATCGTGACATACCCTACCATGCAGCTGTCAGGTGGCTCAGCCTGGGCAAAGTGCTGAAAAGACTATGGGACCTGAGAGAAGAGATTCAAGACTTCTGTGTGAAGAAAGGAAACGACATCCCACAGCTTTCAGATGCAGACTGGATGGCAGACCTTGGTTTTGCTGTAGATGTGACTGCACTAATGAGTGAACTAAATGTCTGCAAGGCAAGGGCCTTTTTGTGCATGACATGTACAGTGAAGGCTTTCATGAGAAAGCTGCAGCTTCTCTCAAGCCAAATGGAGGACAACATTCTCACGCACTTGCCAACACTGAAGGAAGCCACACCATCAGCTGATCACCTCCAGAGGTACTCATCCATGTTAGAAGCACTGCATGGTGAGTTTTCAAGGCGATTTAAAGACTTCAAAACAGTTGAGAATGAAATGAACATGATATTTTCCCCATTTACATGCCATGTGGATGATGCACCCAGTGATGTTCAGCTTGAACTCATTGACCTGCAGTCTGACACACTTCTGTCAGAGCACTTTAGGTCAGTCTCACTGCCTGAGTTTTACTCTTCCCTGAAAGAGGAGAACTTTCCACACATCAGGAGACATGCTCAGAAGATGAGGGTCCTCTTTGGATCTACCTACATATGTGAACAGACATTCTCAGTGATGAAGTTCAACAAATCCAGATACAGATCCTCTATCACTGATGATCACCTCTCAGCTGTCCTTCGCATATCCACCTCAGACATTGAACCAGATTTCCGTGCACTTGTTCAAGCCCAAGACAGACTGGATTTTTCTCACTGAACAAGTAAAATTAACTGAAAAACAAAAGTCAAAAGCACTAATTTCTTTTTGTATAAAGCTGATTCATTTCTTATCTTTAACATACTGTAAAACACCTTTTCAGTATTGGTATATTGAGCAGAATTAAGTTCAACTTATTTTTGATTCGGCCCCCCCAACACAGCTCGAGTTTCTGAAGTGGCCCCTTGTAAAAAATAATTGCCCACCCCTGGGCTAGACTCTAGTACAACCTGCCTTTTGAATAATAATAATTACTGTATTTATTTTATATATATATATATATATATATATTAACATCTTAAAAGCGTTATTCATATTAATAAGATGTAGACCCAGAATGTAATAATAAATTCCTTTAATATGAAATGAAATTCCTTCACAGCTGCTTTTTGCTTGGAAGAATATCCATGTTCACTTTTTTAGTTAAAGACTTTAAATACATAGTCACCTTAGTTTATAGTTTACTCCTATTTTATTTCTCTTATCTTATAAGCGTTGCTCTACAGAGGAATATTATTAGAGTGAAGACCTAAAACCCGCTTTAACAAAAATGTATAGAAAATGGGATTATGTCCAGAATATAATTGGATTAAAGTAGGGGGAAGAGTGACTTCGGTGCAGAACCACATTCCAGGTGTTAATGGAGAAAGAGCTTTGAGTATTCGACAGGTGAAAGCATTTTGTGTGAAGGCAAAGTCATCAGTAATCTATAGAGTGGATTTCTAACTATCCTAAAAATGTGTAAAATGTATAGAAATGATTTTGAATAATGTGAAGCAGGGTGAAGGTCAAAGAAAAGAGAGGAACAATCAAAGCAGATTCATTATATTTTAATCTTTCTGTAAAGGAAATCATATAAATTAAAACTTGGTGATTTGAAAGGAACTTAAAGAACAGGTTATCTGTCGACAGAGGTCAGAGGTCATCATAGAGATTAGTAGAAGGGCAGAAAACAGTCGATGAAGAAGAGCGAGATATCCAATCACTGACGTATTATCAGCGTGTTGTGGGACACCATCTCTGAGAAATATTACAATTGTGTTTTTTTATTTACCTTTTTTCCCCTCAATCTGCTGCAGCCATTTCCTACATTTCAAGGGAGACCTGCAGCATATAGGTTCCACATGAAACATAAAAATGTTTTTGCACTCTTTTTAGTTAAGGACTTTACATTTATATTAAATTATAACTACATTTCACAACACTGAATTGTCATTTAAATACTTGTCTAGTAAAACCTGCCTTTTTAATAATCATGATTGTATTTATTTTATATGATGAACCGTGAGCTTGTGTTGATGCTATGACAACACGATCGCTTCAGTCAAATGAATAAAGTTGGGAGATACATTTGATTTAAATTCATAGATGCATACAAATGTTATGGTTTAAATCAGGGGTCGGCAACCTTTTTGATATGAAGTGCCATTAAAAAAAAGAATTATCAACGGGGGGGGGGGGTTGAGGAGCTTGACGCTCATGAACTATCAACAGGAGGGCGGGGGGGCCTCGCTGCGTGGAAGCAGTGTGTGGACCTGTCAGCACAACTTACAGGATGCCGAATTTAACAAACACATTTAAATAATTGGTTTAAACGGCATAATAATAAGGACGATCGTCCGTTCTGTGATTCTCCAGAACACACATGTTATGATATTAGGATGCAGAGTGAGATGAGATCGCTGTCCCTTTAAGAGAGAGAGAGAGAGGTGTGGCGTGCGCACGTGTGTGTGTGGATGGTAGAGCGAGAGTGAGCGAGCGTGTGTATGTTTCTGGAAGTGAAACGAGGCAGCAGAAAAACAGAGGTCTGTGATGTATTTTGTGAAACAGAAGAACAGCTAAATAAATGCAACGGCCTCCCAAGAAGAGCTCGCCTCTCTCCAGTCATTTAAGCTAAAGTGGGTTATTGAACCTGAAGCTTGTTGCTTCTGCCCTCCTCGACTACGGTCTGGGAGCCGACAGGAAAGTTCAACACACAGATGGCCAGTCCGCCCCTTTGTAGCATATTATTTCAATGAGAGATGAGCAGATCGCCACTGGGCTTTCAACTAAAGACACACACAGCCACGCAAAAACTGCGGCATTTGTAAAGCTTCTTGTGGGTACTGCAATTTGTGAAGTGCTTTCCTCTGTGGTGAAACGATCAGCCCTGTGAGTATGTGTTCGCCCTACCATATGTGTTCTGGGTCCGTCGCTTACCAATGACGTCACGCATTGTGATTGGCTGTACGGTAATCGCACGCTGATTGGTGTAACTAGGGGCGCTGACTAGGGTATACCGGGGGTCTGACTCTGATCAAAGGATGAAGCTGTTAACGTGCTGCTACCATAAACTGGCTGTGGCCCACAAACTGAAGCAGAATGATCTAGGGCTGTCCCGAATACCATTTTTCGGGCTCCGGATATTCGGTAGCAATCAGCAGCGAATATTCGTAACGGACCCCGAACACATCGGGTTGCGTTGCGTGCATGGCTTCCTTCTGCAGGTAACGGGGAGACGCGCTCTGGCGGCGGTCTCGTTCAGGATCCGAAAATACAATTTAAATATTTTGCACACTTATTCCACTTATTCCTAGTGTGCCACTGGTTACGGTGCCGCGTGCCAATGCTGGCACACGTGCCAGGGGTTGCCGAAAGGCTATTCATGTGTTTGGACCATTTACCTAAAAAATACATATAAACGTCGATTTACTGTTAGTCAATGGGATAAACATCCTTTTGGACTCAATTACATCATGAGACTGCTACAAATAATTGCCTTAAAGGGGCCCTTTTATGCTCATCTTACATTACATGTCACTTGTTAGACGCTTTTATCCAAAGTAAAGCAACATTCAATACTGTGGGCAATCCACACAGTGCCTCTACTGTGATATGTCTCCTTGCTTTAATGTTCAAAAAGCTCTTTATTTTTCTCATACTGCCTGTGCTGCAGCATCTTTTCAACCTGGTTGTTTACGTGTACACTTCCTGGGGACTTGCTCTGACGCAGCAGGCAGAACTAACGAGAAACCACATTCTAGTCAGACAATTTTGAGCTGTACTCCGCCACTGGCCAGCTAAAGCACGTAAAAGGAACAGAAACCACCTATTTGCTTCGACCAGAGGCAAGCAAGACTTAAACTTTGAGAGACTACCACAACAAATTAAAGGTGAGAAAAACTAATGTTTGTGTATTGTTATACAGTACCGTGGGAATTTGAAAAGTAATCAGGAAGTGATTTACATCTCTTCGTGGAGGTCCCTTTACTTTTTCTTTAGCTTTCTTCTCGTATCTTCCTGTAATTCTTCTTCATGTTGTGCTGCTCTGGGCTGCACTCTAGAAAAAACTGAAATATAAATACTAGTATATACTTCAATATCTATTACAATGTGAAAAATCAAATGGAATGAAAAATAAATGGATGAAGAATAAAAGGTCATTGTATCGAAAAAGCTATCTTTAAAAAATGAAACTGTATGTTTGGACTAGGCTAAGAATAACTTCAGCCTACTTTCAGCTACAGAAACCATTCAAATATCAAACTATTCAGCCTTTTCAGCACATGATGGGAAACTTTCAACTTTTTCAAAATATTTATTTTAATATTCAGCTTTTTAAAGTCTTTTTTTAACATGTAACTCAATGGGAGGAACCTTCAAATCCTCTTTTAGCACATTGCGCCAAATGCTTCTCCTTCCACATACTTTCAGCTAGAGACTTCATTCCAACTTTAAAATGATCACAAGACATTCAGCTATAACACTTGTTCTTCAGATTTTTGATATCTTTTACACTTTTTGAGATATTTAACTTAGTTTGGAGCTTGGTAAAGAGGCCTTCTTCAGATTTTAACAATAGTGTGTTTGAGCAGCTCGTTAAGGCGTGACGTGCTTTGATCAAAACAGAGTGGAGGACAGCTTGAAATTCGCCTTACATTTTTTAATTCCCAAACCCTACACTCCATGCTTGAATTGTAGGAAAACCTCTCTCTCGTTAATAACGCGTTAACTTTGACAGCCCTAGTTTTTACAGAAGGGTTTGTTCATATATCATTCATAGCCTGAATTATATAACATTGTATACCTAAAAACATGGCGAAAATTGATATGTTAGGGCTGTTGACAGTATTTTCTGATTTATGGAGTGATAAAAAGAGATATCCAAAATCCCTTCTGTAAAAACTTTAGATTCTAATATGACTACAAAATGAAACAAGAATTTGTGCAGCTTTACTTACTTAATACACTAAGACTATGTTGAATTAACTTCCTTTTTGAAGGTCCCTATAATCTTTGTTTCAGACAAACTTAGTCCAAACACACAGTTTCATTTTTGAAAGATAGCTTTTTCTATACAATTGGACCTTTTATTTTGGATCCATTTATTTTTCAATTCATTTCATTTGTCATATTGTAATAGATATTGCAGTATATACTAGTATTTACATTTCATTTTTTTCTAGAGTGCAGCCCAGAGTAGCACAACATGAAGAAGAACTAGAAAATGCATTTTCTGCAGAACATGCGTGTGAATGCTGTAAACTGTGAACATTTGTGGCTGAATTTAGCTGAAAATGCAGAAAAAGCTGAATATGTTATTAGCTGAATGGTAGCTGCTTTTAGCTACAGAGACCAAGTCAGTGTGTCGCTGAACTTAGCAGAGAAATGCAGAAAGGTGAAATGATTTGAATCAAAATTGTTACATCTCAAATGCATTGCAATGACTTTGTTGAAAACTTGAAAGTGAAATGTTAAACTGGAAGAGTAGGAAAAATAGTGAAGAAGCTTAATATTTAAAAGAAAAGGTTTAAAAAAGGTATAAACAACAACATGTATAGCCTCAATGTCCTGAAATAGCTGAATAAGTTAATAGTTGAATGGTTTGTGCAGCTGAAAGTAGGCTGAAGGAGTTACATATCAGATGTAAGTTCACTACTTAGTGAATCAATGTGTATTTTGACTGCAAACTTTTGAACTAAAACCAAATGTCACCAATAATGTATAAAATATGTGGAACGTGTTGAAGTCAGTATGAAGTCTCCATCAGACAGAAAAGAATAGGCTGAGACCCCGTTTACACGAGGACGATACGGTTTGTATCTGCATACTGTTTCTCTTTCCCTTTCGTTTACACGAGGCCGTAACAAAACGATAGAAACGGACCCCGCAAACGATAACGGGTCCCAAGGTGGATAGATCTGCAAACGGAACGCTCTGGGGGGTCAAACGGCTCCGTGTGTACGCCTCTATACGATCATTTTCTGATAACGTGAAATAGCCCCCACGTCTCCTGCTCAGAGATCAGCTGCTGGGCTCTCAGAAGAGGGGGAGGAAAAGAGAGGCTCCGTTTATTATTCTTATATGATTATATAGAGTCGTTATCAATTTGTTTTAAAGCTCAATAAATAACAAAGAAGACCTATGACCGGCACTTTTCTAATTTTGTCCGGAAGATTTTAACTTTAACGGACATGTTGACCGGCGAATTTTTTTTAACGGAAACTCTGCCGCACGGTCCCCTCGTCCCTTGGAAGAGGCGGAGAGGTGGGTGTTTTTCATCTGCTGGTGGACTACCGGAGAGAATTACAGCAGGAGCACACGCCGTCCACCGCGGAGAATAAACAGAAGGGCAACCATGGCAACCATGCTCCGGGTTCTTCTTCGCTGCTTTTGGTGTATTTTGTGGCGGCAGCAGCGCCACTTACAGGCCCGGCATATGTACTACAGCGTTTCCAGCGGGTCGAGCGGTCTCATGTGAACGGACACGTTAATTGAGCCGAATGCGTGTGAACGCAAGACTTTTTTGAAAACGCAAACGGTGCGTAAACGCAAACGTTCCCGTGTAAATGGGGTCTGAGACAGTCTTTAAACTCCAGTCTGTTTGTCAGTGTTTGTTTCTATGCTGAGCACCTAATCATAACACCTGTTTAAGTGAGCCCAGAGATCAAAGGTTTCCATGGAGATGTGCTGTGAAAGGAGAGCCTTTCCATTGTTCTGAATGAGAAATAAACCTATTACATTTCTAACTATAGTTTAAAAATGGTAGCTGCTTTCGGTAAAATGTCAACGCGTGCAGCATGTCACGGACCCTGAGCGTCTGAAGTGTGCTTTTTGTGCACTTTCGGGTCAATAATGTGGCATTTTTGGCAGATTTACTAAAGGTGTGCAGCTGCTGAATTTACAATGGGCCTTAACGCCACTAATTATTTTAAAGGGCACATGTCATGGCCATTTCCACTGATCATAATTCCATTGTTGAGGTCTACTAAAATAGATTTATACTGTGCAATTTTCCAAACTCACATTGGTTTCTTAAACAGCATCTCTGTAAACTACGTGTATTCACTGAATTTCACTCTCTGCCTTTAACGGCTCGTTGGAGCTCCAATAGCTCCAGCCCCCACCCTCCCTGTGAGCACAGTGTGCTCTGATTGGTCGGGACGTTGTGAATCGCGCTGAGCTCCGTGGAGGTGTTGTTTCCTTGTTTAGCATACACAGCGAAACACAGCCAAACTCATCCTGAGCACACACAAAGTCACAGCCGAAGTAAAAACAATAAGTGTGGCTTGATATTGAGTAAGAAAAAGGTTGATAAACGCTGTGAAAATGGGTCTGCAGAGAGAATGGGTCTGCAAAGAGAATGGGTCTGCAGAGAGAATGGGTCTGCAGAGAGAATGGGTCTGCAGAGGAGAATGGGTCTGCAGAGAGAATGGGTCTGCAGAGAGAATGGGTCTGTAGAGAGAATGGGTCTGCAGAGAGAATGGGTCTGCAGAGAGAATTTCGCCGCGATCCCAACTGTCTGTTATCAGCCTGCAGCCAGGGAGGAGAAATCAGCTGAGCTGCCTCACTGAGTGTGTGTGTGTGTGAGGAAGTCCGTGGATTGGTCAATTTGGACCAATCAGCGAGGGCTTAATGTAACGGCTCCGCGGACGTAACGTAACGGCTCCACGGATTGGTCCATTTCGATCCGGGTACGGGGTTACGTCACCCCGTCCCAGAAGAATCAAATGGACAATGACGTATCTCCAACGAGGCGTTTTGGGGAGGTATTTTCTGTGTTACAGTTTTACTCGCTACAGGGTGTACTTTGACGGTTTTGACTCTGCAGACCGTTTACATGCAGAAAAACCTTCATAACACACAAGGGGACGGGTAATAACCAGAAAAGCATGACATGGGACCTTTAACTTGCGATTAACGCATGTGTATTTGCCCTCGGCGCGCCCTGTAGTTTCAGAGCGCAAAGGCTTGACGTTGTTGTTAGTTGTTGTTAGTTGGATGGTGGGAGATTCTACCGAGAGATATGGATACAAGCAGGGCCGGCCCGTAGCACTGGCGTTATGGATGTTCGCCTAGGGCGCCAGATCTGGGGAGGCGCTGCGCTGGTAGAAAAACATTTTTGACCGTTGGTGCTCATCCTAATTTTCGGCCTTGATGTAACAATATTCATAATTAAGTAAATGTAACACCCTTTTCACCCCGGTTACACTTTTCATTTGCCCTGTACGATGGGCGCTGTAAGTGATGAAAATGGGGGATGTTGGCTTATCAGGCGCCCGCAGCTCACAGCCAAAGTGCGAGTGAGCATGGGAGCGAGCGAGGGAGAGAGGGCGCACCGGTACCGGCGCTGTTGTTATTAGACTCTGGTGCTAGCTGCGCTAACGGATATAAGAGTAGATGTTTCTACAATAATGTGGAGGGAGAGTCCTCTCCAGTCAGACTGAGAGGCTCAGTGAGGTAAAGGACTCTGAGTGTTTAGATAGTTCACTTTAGCCTAAGTTATCTCAGTGGGTCTCAAACGGTTTGGTCACAATTTATGTAAACACATATTTCCAAGGCACTCCTTTATAATTATTGGGATAAACAGGTTTGAAATCATTCCAATGATAGGACAGTAAACCAGACATATCGTTTAAAACTGGAGAGATTAAAACATATGCATAAATAAATAAATGTTAACTGGGTAAAATAAGATATAAATGAACAACAAAAATAAAATAAGTTTCATTTATTTGTTATTGGCTATGGGTTATTGGTTATGTTCACATACACACATTTGGTTATTAAAATGTAAACCAATCTTTTTCATATGGGTGTTTTAGAGTTGTACCCCCTAGATCAGGTCTCTAGTAATTCTGCTCAAAGTGCACCAGATTGAAGCATTTTACTTTAAAATGTTAAAAAAATCTTACCCCCGGACCCCCCTAGACTAGAGGATGTGACATCCATCCCCCATTATATTGCGTATGCCTTGGATACTCTATTGATCTTTATCTTTTCTATTGTACGATTCTCTGGCTGGGGCGCCAGCTCAAATCTCGCCTAGGGCAGCAAATTGTCTAGAGCCGGCCCTGGATACAAGAAAAGGTGTTTAAAACGGCAAGCCAAGCACACAGCTGATGCTGACAGCCCCGCTCCTGCCGCTCACTTGCGGCAGACCACACTTGAAAGTTTTCCGGGGAGACGCCTGGACACATCTACGAGCAGCAAGCCCGCGGGACCGGCCTATGAACTGGATTTAACTCATGTTGGTGTTGTAACCTGTAAGGTCCTAGCCAGCATGTTGATGTTTTTAATTATTATTCCTGTTTTATTTTGTTTCTCTCATTTCAGTATCAGCACTTCCTACCCCTGATTGAACTCCATCTGCTTCCCATCCCATTAGCCTCACCTGTGCCCCATTATCATCCCTCCCCCTGTCTATTTAGTAAATTCAATTCAATTCAAAACCATTTAGTGCGTCCACATTCCCCTCAGTGCCAGTTTGTCTTAGTTATTCCTAGCGTTCCATCAGTGTTTATTCCTAGTACCTTGATTCCACGTGTACCTGACCCAGCTTCGTGTCCTGACCCTGTTCCTGTCTAATCCTTGTCTGTTTTGGTTGCCTTATGGCGCGTTTCCACTACACGGCCTCGCTCGGCCCCGCTCGGTATGGCTGGGCCTCGTTAGGACTGGCTCACTTTATGGCGCATTTCCATTACAGTTTAGGAACTGGGGTAGTATCTATAGTAACGCAGTGTAGGCGGAGCCGTGACGTGATCTTCAGAGGACCCCAGAAAAACAACACAGCCGTTAGCTGTTAGCACTCAGAGCTCACAGCTCCTCATATATGTTCAGAAACTACAAGTGAAACAAGTACAAACCACAGACTGCCTGTGTCATGGAGAATACAGTCGCTGCTTTATTTATGTCTGTAGGCCGTTGTTGTGAGTGTGGACGGTCGGAGCATATACTGCGTTAGCTTAGCCAATCTCCATTCAGAAAACACGCATTTTAAAAGGTGTTTCGCCTGCCGTCTGTCTGCAGACTTGTCAAAGCATTAATTCATGGTTTTTACTAACCGGTATCAGTATGTTGTTACTTCGGCATCATTTTGAAACGTGTATTACAATTAATCACGGTCAAATATGTCCATCTTGTTGTAGTTGTAGCCCCCTTGCCAGCGATGCTCTCTCTAGTTTAGCATACTCAGCCCGACTCAGCCTCGTTGTCTCTGGCCCTAGACCCGCGATTTTATGAGGCCAGAAAAACTGTGAATTAGGACCCTCTAGCCGGTACTAGGCCAAGTGGAAACGCAACCAAAGACGGGCCGCTGACGTCACAGCCCTCTTAAACCGTGCTCCGCGCTGTAGTGGAGACGCGCCATTACTGACTGATCTACCGTGTACCGAACCTCTGCAATAAAGACCTTTTTGCATCCTAAGCCTCTGTCCCTGAGTCGTGCTTTTGAGTCCTCTACTGGTGTTCTCTCAGTCGTTACAGTAACCAACTGGACTCTTTGCATGGATTGAACTGTATATATTGACTCTTTTCACCACACACTGATTCTGACTGGCACCCCACTTTATTAAAAGTAGGTCAAACCCGCTGCAAAGTTAAGGTATTCACTATAATCTGTTCAATGTTATCTGACTCTCCAGATATGAATGAAAGGCCGTGTTTTTAGATTTGTTCACGCCTTCTTATATTTAGTTATATTGCCTTTTGAAAAATAAAGATAATTTTGACAATGACAATTGTTATATCGCAGTGTATTTTTATGTTTAAAAAATGTCAGGAGGGACGATGCCCCATGGGCTTATTCACATTATCAAATCCGGCCCTCTTTGAAAAAAGTTTCGACACCCATGATCTCTAGAGAATTCTAACAGATATTAAGGCCCTATTTCTTATTCACCAACAGAGCAATGAAGTAGGTGGTAGTTATCACATGGAAAAGGAGGGACTGAAAAGATGCCTAGATCATCTGGAGTCAAACAATTTGGCGGTTGAGTACATTGTGACTGACCGTCATCCACAAATCCAGAAGTTTCTGAGGGAACGCAAGATAGAACAATTCTATGATGTGTGGCACTTTGAAAAAGGTATTTATCCCTATATGTTTGAATGGAAGAATACCAAATCAGAGACACTATCCTTTGTTCAGATATTCCTTTGTTTTACTATGCAATTTATCCTGAGCTTCTAATCAGCAGCAGACATGACATCATGTCTGGATAGATACATGATTTATATCCCCCGACAATTTGTCCCTCTAATCTGGTCTTTCCTCTGTTATTGTAAACTGTCTGCCAGACCACTTGATCACAGCCCCTTTTGTCATTGTAAATTCAATTTCACTCACTACTCTTAGGATAATGTGAGTACTCTTTAGAATGGGAATTTACAGTGATGTGTATATGAATATGTATGGGGGTTTCCTGGGCTGGCTATGAAATGCTTTCAGACAGAAGGGTGTCTCTCTGACCATTGTCAGGCAATTATCATATGGATGTTATGGTTGTAATTAACATGCTGTGCTTACCCTTCTGTCTGCCCCCCACCCTTCTTTCCACCACACCCTTGAATATTGTCCATCACAGCACATCATTTACACACTATGGCTTGAATATTCACTTGTGCATGTGTTTTCTTTTTATCAGGTTTGTCCAAGAAACTTGTGAAACTTTCACAGAACAAGGACTGCAAGTTGTTGAAGAGGTGGCTGCACAGCATAAAAAACCATGTATACTGGAGTGCGACGAGCACAACCTCGGGGCCGGAGAAGGTGGCAAGGTGGACGTCAGTCGTCAACCACCTACAAAACATTCACGTGCACGACGACCCCCTATTCCCCAAGTGTGAACATCCTGAAAGAGCCACAACAGATGCAAATAAAGAGAGTTCTCAAAGATGTGAAAAAGCTAAGCCATCACTACCAGACCTCATCGCTGCAGTCCTTCCACAGCTTGATTCTGCGTTTTGCCCCCAAAAAGGTGGTTTTCCCCTTCATGGGAATGTTGTGCAGGTAACACACTGTATCATTGATTCTGTAGCATCTTATAACACAGTCACTGTTTAGTGGCATGAGGGTTTTATTCTGTCATAACACAAAGTCTCATTTTATTTTGCTATTCTATAGGTTGTGTCTAGCAGCCATGCATCCCAATGAGAATGCTGACCGTGAGCAAGCCACAACAGCTGCAGGACTACTTGTGTACAAATTGGCCTATCCAAAAGCAAGGAGGGGAGAATGTACCGCAAAGCCTGTAAAGAAGGACCCTACATACAGTAAGTTGTCAAATATTTTTGTTTTATTAAAAACATAACTTACATTTTAAATGATTATTGCACAAAGTACCAATGAACTGGCCAGATATATGGAGAACCGGGATGACTGGAAGCAACGATGGAGGGCTCGTCTGAGGACGACCTAGAGAGATAGCCACACTGAATTATATGTACAATGAAAGAATAAAATACAAATACAAATAATAAATTATTATATGAATGTTATATTTTTCAGTGTACGTGGGTGAGCTGATGAGGCTGGTGTTTGAAGAAGTATTTGAGGATCCAACACCCTTTGTGGAGGAGATGAATAAAATCCCCATCCCAAAGGATCCACTCAATTTGACAGGCCCTCAAAGGAGGAAGTGGTAGCCCGCCATGTCTCACGTTTTAGTCAAGGGGCGGTGGGAAGCCAACATACTGTCCAGCCAGATCAGGAAACTCCCGGCGTATGCGGCGGACAACACATGACGGGATGACCACTCTGATGCCTCGTCCTAAGAAGCCCCAGCACCAGCTTACAAAGCTGCGATAGGCAAGATGCCGAAAACGCCTATAAGAGGAGGAATGGATGATAAGATATATGTGCTGTCCTGTTTTTCACCCTTACCCTCTGGCTGCTTGAACAACTGATTTTCCCCACAGGGATTAATAAAGGTCCATCTTATCTTATACAGTGTATATATGTATATCAATCATCATTTTGTACATTTCTAGAAATAAAGTTTGATAGAAATACTTGGTAGCCTTTCTTCCCTGAATGATGTGCTCCTAGATAGCATATCATTCATATATAGCAAACCATGATTTGATTTTTCATCAAATACAGTAGTAGTTTATTACAGGTATGAATAACTTACTCTTCTTCTGTTCTACGCCTCAAAGGTCCATAATCAAACCTATACATGTTATGGAGGTTCTGCAGGGTGTATGGATTGAAACAGTTTGGCTCTAGTCCGGGGTGGTCAACCATGCACACAATAGGTTCTGGGACTTGCATCATTCGTGTTGCAACCTATAGGAAGATAAGATATTTGTAACGTAACACGTTTAGCAATTAACTCCAAATATGGCGAGGTTTACAAAATAAACATTCAATTACTATAGAATAAATAAAAGGGCATATAATAGTCTATTGACTTGACAAGTATGTAGGCCTATGGTGTATATAATGTTGTGTGCTACTGTTGGTGTTTTTGTTGTATCTGTCACCATACTTGCCAACCTTGAGACCTCGGAAATCGGGAGCATTACTAAAGAGACGCGCTACCATGGAAACCAAACAATGGTGTAGCTGTATTAAAGTCTGAGTGGAAACAGTCCAGGGTAAATCTGATTTTGTCAGAAATCGGGAGAAATGCGGGAGAAATATGACCCCGGGAGGAAACCGGGAGAGGGCTATGAAATCGGGAGTCTCCCGCGAAAAGTATGTCTGTCACCTTTCTAATTTCCCTGCAACAGACGTTTTCCACTTCGGTTGGCATGACTGCGCAGTTTCCACACGTGCACCTATATAACAGCAGTTGTAGGTACAGTTTGGTTAGCGAAACAAACTTGTTACTGTGATGTAGATAAATGATGCAGTTCTAACATTACATCTGAAATGTAAGAGCTCTACAAAATTAAAACTTTCCACTGTGAAACCGTCTGCTCCAGTCTAGTTTGGGACGGTGGATCAGGTCCATCACGGTCCGTCTCACTTTCAGGATCGGACTCCGGTTCAAACATGTACGGCTGTACTGACGCCATTTGAAAACTGATGCTCAGAGCCGAAAACACAGTGTTAGACATGGGCGGAGCCTCTCTGGTGGTTGACTAATCAGAACAGAGTGGCCGAGCTGACCAATCGGAGCACACTAGGCTCACAGGGAGGGGGGGGCAGGAGCACAATCAAGCCGTTTTGCACAGAGAGTGAATACTGCTGAATACACATACTATACAGAGATGCTGTATGAGAAACCAATGTGAGTTTGGAAAATTGCACAGTATAAATCTATTTTAGTATACCTCAACAATGTAATTATGATCAGTGGAAATGGCCATGACATGGGCCCTTTAAGGATCACAACATGAGTCCCAGTTTCCAGCTGAAGTGGAAAACTGGACAAAGGAGGAAGTGGCTCAGTGGTTAGTGGGGCATGTGAAGGGCGATGGCAAAAAGGCTGCACGATTTTTCAAGAGCAAGAAGTGTCTGGAGATTGTCTTGTTTGCTTCGAGGAGCAGGATTTCCGGGATCTGGGGCTAAAGAGGGGTCCCGCTATCAAGATCCTGAAGGAGCTCAGACGACTGAGAAATCAAGAGTCAACGCCACCATCCAGAATCAAATCGTTCTTTAAAGGCCCTGACACACCAGGCAGTCACCAGAGAACTCGCCGACATCCGACACCGACAGATCCATCGACGAGTTCTCCTGCGTATTGGCCGTGTGTCGCACTGAAATACACCGCTTTACTACAGCCGAGCACGTACGAACTGCGCATGCGTGAGTGGCAATAACTCTCCTTACCAGCAGGCGGCGGTAGTGTGTATTCGTCATTCAAAATAGGCAACAACCGGAAGACAGAGAAGAAGAACAGACTGATATAAACAAACAAATAGCGGGTGCCATTCGAAACATGTTTTAGAATATAAAAATACATGCATGATGAAATGAGCACATAAAGTGCAGACATACTATAAAATCACAGTTAATAGACCTGCATCTGATGATCGCAGTGTTCTGGCGGGTGTGTAGTTTATTGAGTCAGCAATGTAATAATGGCCACTTCTTGCTAAATTTACGATGAGATGAAAAACCGGACTTGACCAAACAAATCACGGAGCTCTCAGCAGAGGACAGCCGGGGACGCTCCCGCCGATATCAGAGATGTCCCTGCTATGTGTGGGAGGTAAGAGAGGACATTTAAATCGTTTGTTTACGTCCCTCACTTCCGTTTCGCTTCTCATTTGCAAGCTGAACAGCTGATCAGAGTGGTTTCTTGGCCCGATAGCTTGTGTCCGACACCCGGCCGATTCAACATGTTGAATCGGCCGGGTGTCGATCGTGAAAGGCCAAATAAGGCGTGTCACGGCCGAGGGTTCGGGACACACCAAATTGACTTTGGGCGACAAGGAACCCGTTTTCGCCCAACAACGCAAGACGGCCGATATCGGCCTGGTGTGTAGGGGCCTTAAGGGCAAAAACAAACAAGCAGGCAAGAGTCTGCCAATGGAGAGAAAGACAACTGAAGTAACATTTCAGGTTTGTTTTCCAGTTCATGAAAATGTTGTTGTTGTTTGAGCGGTGTGAGAAATATCGGCTTCTTCCAGGTTCAACTTTAGTGCTTTATTTCTATTCTGTTTTTTTCTTCAGAATCCAGCCCCGTTGATCAAGGATACCCTGGATGGGCTTTCAACAAAGGATTTCAACAATTTTAAATTTGGTCTGGAGAATTACACAGACCCTGAGTGCAAAGCAATTCCCCTGTGCAAACTGGAAGGTAAAGACACCAGTGACATCGCTACAGTAGTGACCAACAACTACGGACCTGACAAGGCTTTACGCGTCACACAACATGTTCTCCGAAATATACATCGGCGTGATCTTGCTGACCAACTGCAAAGCCACATGGGTAAGAATGTTTCTCCCACTCTCTTCACACAGTCCTGTAGGCGTCTTTCGGTTTTCTAACCCAGTTGAGATTTAACCACGCCTACTTCCACATCGACGTAGCTCTGCGCGACTGCATCACGGATGTAAAACGAAAACAACAACCCCATGATAACAACATCAAGTAATATCATGTATACTCTAGTTTGGGTAAATGGGCCGCTAAAGATATGATCAATTTAGCCAGTTAATTAATTATCTACGATTGTTATCGAACTAGGTTGCATAACATGAACACTACTGTGTAATATATGTTAACAGATATATTTAAGAAGTACAATACAACACAAGCTCAAGTTTCATTTGTGGGCCACATTCCATTATGCTTTTTTAATTTGCTGAGGGCCGATTCAAAATGGCCCGTGGGCTGCATTTGGCCCCCGGGCCATAGTTTGGACACCCCTGATCTATAGCAACTGAATGTGGAGTTATCTAAGGTTTGAAACCCAACATATTACCGTACAGGTTCACCCTAGTTCTAGTTTTAGAGAAAGTACTAGGTTTGATAAGGAGACTAACAGCAGGAATCTCTTCAATCAGAGTACATAATGTATCTCCAATAAAATGTATCCTACTGTTCAGCAGCCCGTGAGACGTTCAGGGAACCTGTGGGAAAGACAGAAAATAACCTGGGTTACACATGGATCTTTTGACAGATTTGTTCAATGTGGAGGAAAATATAACTGTTCACTGCAGTAACTGGTTTTGTGTGTTTTGTTTTGTTAATAAATTAATCGTTTGTACTTCAACTATTTCTATTTAAAGGGGACCTATCATGCAAAATGCACTTTTTGATATCTTCTCTACATCAACATGTGTCCCCGGTGTGTCAGGGAACTCACGCAGCGTCAGAAAATAAAACCCTCTCTCTTTTCCTCCGTACCCAAATCTCTAAAACGGGGGAAACAACGGAGCTGATCCAGATTTGCTGCCGATATGACGTAATTTCGGATGGTGGACCCACAGAGAGTTCAAATTCAAATTCAATTCAAAAGCTTTTATTGTCATTGTACAGAATACAACGAGGTTTATAGTTACTAGCTCCAGCGAGTTCTTTAAAAACAGACATATTAAAACACAGATTAAAAGGTCTGACAGTTACGACCAGCAGTAGCGCACACAGCTTCGGATCGTCATGTAGATGACCAGGATTAATAAATAAATGAATAAAAATAGAATTATGATCAAATATATATGATAAATATTACAGTATATACATAGAGACAGACCATAATTGTTGCACAGTGGGGATATGGGGAGTTATCTTTGTGTGTTTAATGTCCTAATGGCCCATGGGAAGAAATTGTTTGTGAATCTGGAGGTGCGGGCTTTCAGTGAACGGTAGCGCCGGCCCGAGGGCAGCAGGTCGAACTTTTTGAACTGAACCCGGCCTCGCCTATACTCTGCGCAGTCGTGTATCGTCCACCAAAGTGCAATAAGGATTTCATAAATGACTTTTCTGACTTTCTGTCCGGGATCATGGTGAAATATGATCGTGTTTTGATCTCCGGAGACTTCAATGTCCATGTGTGCTGCGAGTCCAAACCTCTGGTTAGGGACTTTTTAAATCTCCTTGATTCTTTTGGTCTCGTTCAGTCCGTGGCTGGTCCAACACACGAAAAAGGACACACCTTGGACTTAGTATTATCGTTTGGACTGTCTGTCTCTGTGGATGAAATCTGTGCAGCAACGCGTATCTCAGACCATTTACCGGTTCTGTTTACAACCTCGATCCCTTCCGCAGGAGTCGAATCACGTGTCCCTGCGCGTCGTCTGCGTTCGATTAACCCCTTGACTGCCTCACAGTTTTCTGATGTTTTTAATGCTTCTCCTATCTGTAAATTAGAGGTGAACTGTGCTCTTAGTGCGGATGAGCTTATCTCCATGTTTGACTCGACATGTACCCTAATACTGGATTCTGTTGCTCCTTTTACGCTTAGACGCACCAAAGTTCTCTCAGAGCCGTGGCTCAATGACTGTACTCGTGCTCTCAGACGCGCTTGCAGGTGTGCAGAGAGAAAATGGAAAAAGGATCAACTCCATGTCTCCCTAGAAATCCTTCGTGCTTGCCTTTCCGACTACCAGAAGGCAGTCAAAGCAGCCAAAACAGAGCACAAATCTCGATCCCTCCATTCTCGCAAATTTTAGGCCCATCTCCCAGCTACCTTTTTTATCTAAAGTCCTGGAGCGAGTAGTCTATGTCCAGCTGCAGTCGTTCTTAACCACGCATGGCATCCATGAAAAGTTTCAGTCTGGCTTCAAACCCATGCACAGCACTGAAACAGCCCTTTTAAGAGTTTTTAATGATCTGCTCCTAGCCGCCGACTCAGGTAGCCCAGCTGTCCGGGTGCCGTTAGACCTGACAGCTGCCTTCGACACTGTGGACCATAGCATCCTGTTGTCACAGCTTGAACAGTCCGCTGGCATCACAGGCTCTGCCCTTGCATGGTTCAGGTCCTACCTGACAGACCGTAGCTTCTTGGTACAGCTAGGTGCCTTCTCCTCTGCTAAAGCCCCTCTTACCTGTGGGGTTCCCCAAGGCTCTATCCTGGGCCCCATCCTCTTTTTACTGTACATACTGCCCCTAGGTTCAATTCTCACTAAACACAATATTCCCTTCCACTGCTACGCCGACGATGTACAGATATATCTGCCTCTCAAAACAAATGTCAAACACTCACTACAGCAGTTGATGGACTGCTTGATAGAGATAAAATCCTGGCTGAGCAAAAACTTCCTCAACCTCAACGAGAGCAAGACTGAGGTCATCTTTTTTGGACCCCAACCTCCAGCCTCTCCGGTTGATATTCTGGGCTCTCTCAAAAAAAACATCCTCCCCTCTGTCATGAACCTTGGAGTGACCTTCACTAGCACTTTAAAATTCGACAAGCAGGTCAGCACCGTAGTCAAATCCTGCTTTTTTTAAATAAGACTATTGGCCAAGACCAAGTCGTATTTATCTTGTAAAGATCTAGAAAGGGTTATTAACGCCTTTGTTACCTCAAGACTGGATTACTGCAACGCTCTGTATGTGGGTATGGACCAGGCCTCAATTAGACGCCTGCAGCTAGTCCAAAACGCAGCTGCACGTCTTCTGACTGGCCACAAAAAGCGTCACCACATCACCCCAATTCTGGCCTCACTACACTGGCTTCCAATTCGGTTCCGAATTGATTTTAAAATCCTTTTATTTGTTTTTAAAGCACTAAATGGGCTGGCTCCGGCCTATATAGCTGAACTCCTCCAGCGCTACACCCCAGCCAGAGCTTTAAGGTCTGCTGACCAGCTGCTGCTGGTAGTGCCCAAGACCCTCCATGTGAGGTCGGCCCAGACCCTAGGGGTTTTTAAGTCAACACTTAAAACTCACTTCTTCTCTCTGGCCTTCTAGTCAGAGCGGAGCACGACTCCTGACATTTCCCTGTGTTTTTTATATTTCTGTTGTAAATGATTGTCTTTTATTGTGATTGTAGTAAAGTGTTTTTATTGCATGTACAGCACTTTGGCTCGACCAAAAATCGCTTTTAAATGTGCTTTATAAATAAAACTTGATTTAATTTGATTTGATTTGATGCTGTTTGGGGGCCCTATGCAAGATGCTGTTTGGGGGTCCTAGTTTTTACAGTTTTGTAACTACAATGGGGGGGTTCCGAAGCCTTTGAGAGGATCTGTGGAGACGCATCAATCTGTTACATTTTAACCCTCCTGTTGTCTCCGGGTCAAATCTGACCGATTCACTACTTTCATCAATCATAACTTTTTTGTTTTACATTCGATTGCATTAAGGCTTCATGATATCCTTCACAGTAGACATTTGAACATATCAAATTGCTGATCACCACTATCATTGAATTTTGGATGATTTAGTCAACTTTGTAACACCCATGGTGTTCCCGGTCAAAAATGACCACCATAAAGAAAAGAAATTAGTAACCATCCGGATCAGATAAGACACAAACACCCACACACCCACACACACACACACACACACACACACACACACACACACACACACCACACACACACACACACACACCACACACACACACACACACACACACACACACACGCACACACACAGAACGTCACAGATCAATGCGGCTCATTTGCCTAATCCTCCCTCAGGGACTTATTCTGGTGAGAACGTGATCTACTCGGACAGTTCCAGGGACTAAAGAGTTCGGGGGGAACTAAGTACCGGGGACAAGTAC
Organism: Trematomus bernacchii; assembly: GCF_902827165.1. NCBI lineage: Eukaryota > Metazoa > Chordata > Actinopteri > Perciformes > Nototheniidae > Trematomus > Trematomus bernacchii. Next base: position 285,238 of record NW_022987776.1, read on the forward strand.
CGGCTAACTTAGTGTGAAAGCGGCTAATAATACATTAGCATCCTTATGTTTCTTCTCTTTCTTTCCAGACACACACACACTGCTTTTGGTGAGGCAGGCTCAGATGCCTTTTGATGAGACACAATTAGTAAATGAGTGGAAAACATCATTATTCGCACTCCATCTATTCACCCTGATATAAGAAGGGGAAGCAAGCTGTTACAGCAGTGAAGAACAGGTGGAAAAAGTATGTTCTTTTTCTTACTCTTAAGCATACAGTACATTGACCTCCCTCCAAACTTGCTGCAGCACCTCTTTTCACCCTCGTCGTTTACGTGCCTATATGACAGGAAAACCCAGACCACATTCTAGTCTGACAACTTTGAGCTGTACTCCGCCACTGGCCAGCTAAAGCACGAAAAAAGGAAGAGAAACCACCTATTTGCTTCGACCAGAGGCAAGCAAGAATCAAGCTTAAACTTTGAGAGACGACCACAACAAATGAAAGGTGAGAAAAACGAATGTTTGTGTATTGTTATACAGTACCGTGGGAATTTGAAAAGTAATCCGGATGTGATTTACATCTCTTCGTGGAGGTCCCTTTACTTTTTCTTTAGCTTTCTTCTCGTATCTTCCTGTCATTCTTTTTCATGTTGTGCTGCTCTGGGCTGCACTCTAGAAAAAACTGACATGTAAATACTAGTATATACTGCAATATCTATTACAATGTGAAAAATCAAATGGAATGAAAAATAAATGGATGAAAAATAAAAAGGTCAAATTGTATGGAAAAAGCTATCTTTCAAAAACAAAACTGTATGTTTGGACTAGGCTAAGTGTTTGTCTGAAACAGAGATTATAGGGACCTACAAAAAGGAAGTTAGTTTAACATAGTCTTAGTGTCTTAAGTAAGTAAAGCTGCGCGATAGATGTAGTGAAATCCAGACAAATATTTGCTTTCCACTATTTGCTTGCTTCACCGACGTCTTTCAGACCCTGCAGGTTTTTTTAACTATAAGATGAATTGAACTACATCATTTGTTGTTACGTTTACAAACACAACATTTTTGAAATTTATTTTTAAGGATCAAGAGCGTTGACCAAAATATGCAGAGAGTCAGAGATTTAAAAAAAAAAATTAATAGTTTAGTATCCCACAGTCAAATCTGTATGAGCACATTGTTCTTGTTACTTTCTATTTTCACTTTACTTTTCCACAGACGATATGGCTGCAATAAACTGATCAAGGTTCAGCTTTATGTCGTTAAACATTACAGGGTTTGAAGTTCAGTTTGTCTCCCTTCATGCACAGAACATGTTCAAACTAATATTTAAACATTCTGAATTATTATCGTAGAAAAGGGGAAGTCATGTTGTTGTTATGCATTTGACATAAAACTCAAGAAAACGATCTCAGCCCATAAAGGAACACTTCCTCTTTGTAATCTTTCGGTGGGTGACTTTCTGATTTTAGCCTGTGCAGACCATTTACATGCACCAAAACCTTCATGCAGATAAGGTTAATTGTATTAGTTGCTTATATTTATTTCCGAATGATCTGAATCTTCAAAGTAACTAATACTGTAACAGCAAACTAAAGAAATAAAAATGGAAATCTAACTTATACTAAAACTGCGTCTGGGTCACCAGTAAGCATATCTTACGCAGGTAAATATTGGGTATCACTTGACAATAAGACTACCCTGATAAAGGGTTTACGAATAGTTTGTAATTCATTTATTAATTAGGTTGTGAACACTTCATAAATCCTTAATAAGCTTTTATAAGACATAAGATAAACAGGGCAACTGTGACCAGTTGCTTGCCAAATAGTGAGCCCACATGTATCTGTACTGCTAAGCCTTATATTGGCTACCTAGCTTACTTCATCTTCTTCATCAGCCAGCATCCTTGGTATCTGTTGCTCACTAAGTTGATTCCCCCCCATCCATCTTGATGTTTTTGGCATCTCGTATGACCATCTATGAATGAGTTACTAACATTTATAACTGCCAAAAGGGAGCCTTATTTTAAAGTGTAAAACACATTCCCATGTATTAATGAGTTACTAACATTTATAACTACTGAAAGGGTGCGTTGTTTTTAAGTTTAATACACATGTCCATTTATTAATGAGTTATAACATTCATGCTTACTTAATACACATTTTTCACATGACATGCAAAGTAAGATGCAACAGAACCAAGCAAAACATTTTATTCACACATGAAGAAAATCAGGACTCAAAATAATGACTATTTCGTACTGTATGACTGATACACATATTATAAATGAAAGACTTGGTAAGACATAATGGTACTCAGACTGGAAAGGCTTTGTGTATATCCTTGAAAAAGCGTCCAAGCAGTCCATCAGGGCGAGCAGAGCCAAGCCAAGATGACCATTCAAGAACCTTGAGGTGTTCCTCCAACAAACGTACGGTTTCCTCTCAGTCTACGGACATGTCCTTTGATGGTCGACCATGCTCTTTCTATATGTTGGGTATGACTGCCGTCTGGGGGGTCACAAACCACCTGCTGTGGCTTATGGTGTAGTGGTTGTACCCCACGTTACTCAGCACTCTCCTGTATGCCCTCTACTCATCACTAATAATGCTACTTCCTGACTTAACATGCCGTCTAATCAGAGGGACACGGTGGCATCTTGATCCTTTCTCCACTAGTTTCAACACTAGTCTCCGCCTTTTGTCTTTAACTCCCATCATTCCAAAGACCCATTTCTTCCTTCTTCAGGTATGTCCAAAGCGTCCTCATGCATACAGTAAACATTGTTGCACATCATGTTTCAAAATGTCATACTTGTTTATTAGGTGCATTGTATAACAACATTTAAGGATAATTATACAGTAATGGTCCATATTGATTATATTTTTGTATTCTCTTGTACAAGAAAGCCCAGTCTATAACTGCCGAACATAGGAACTGGGTACAGTACCTTCTCCCAGACACAAATACTCAAATAAAATAGTTTACTTTATCAGTATTGGTATTACCAATGCTTACTATTTATTTGATACCAATTTGGTAATACAATTACCAAGGTTTGGGTTTGTTCGTCCCTAATTGATGCATAACTTTAACGGACCGTCTACACAGCAGCGTTAAAAAAATCTTGGAGGTGGGCGTATCTGAAGCTTGAGGATTTTTTGCGAGCAAGGCACCAACAACCAATCACATGAATCTCCCGCCCGCGACATACGAAGCAAAAAAGCCCGAAGTAAACTGGATATAAACTCCCCAAACGGGCGAAAACATACCACTGTCTCTGCCACCTCCCTCCATGCCTGGCTCCTCCGGTTTGTATCCCGGTAGGTAAATAGGGTCTGGTCATAAAGCACCGGGTGATTCCCTACCGCTAATTTCTCCTCCATGTTTTGGAATATGAGGAAATGACCTGCGGTATGTCTCTCCCAGCATACACGCGGTTTGATTGGCTAGAGCTTGAACTGTCAGATTTGTGTACACAGGATTTGATTGGCTGACGCTTCCACCTCAGCCTCAAAAGTTGAACATTGTTCAACTTTGATTGTTTTAACTTTCAATTATGATGCGCCGGTGAAGATGGCCGCATCGTCTACGTGCTCCTCTCCAACTTTGCCCATTTTCGTATTTTGTACATATTTCATTTACTTTTGCCGTTTTACTTTTAACATGGTTCGCAACATGCTAGCCGACCGCACCTACTCTGCCATACAATATAGCAGAGAGGAACTTTTCCAATTGCGAAACTTCGTGGACAATAATAACCCTCCGACAAACAATGGAGATTCACCATGGCTACCTGTTGCTGTTCTACCTGAGAGACGCAAGAAGAAGACAAAGCGGGGATGCCGGGCCGGGTTGCTGGTCAGACTGAGAAAACGAGAGAATCGGCCCCCTCTTCCGAGTATTCTTCTGGCTAATGTTCAATCCATTGAAAATAAGCTAGATGAACTCAGAAGCCGGATTGCTTTTCAACGGGACATTAAGAACTGTAACGTGTTAATTCTCACTGAGACTTGGCTCAACCCCGCTATCCCGGACTCCGCTATTGTCCCTGACGGATTCTCTATTTTTCGTCAGGACCGGACTGCTAACTCGGGGAAAAGTAAGGGAGGCGGTGTGTGTGTAATGACTAACAACAACTGGTGCTCAGATGTGAAGATTATTTCATCGGACTGTTCCGCACATCTCGAGCACCTCATGATCTCATGTCGGGCCTTCCATCTGCCGAGGGAATTCACATCTGTTGTGATAACAGCAGTGTATATCCCGCCGCAGCCACTCGCCGACAACAACACGGCACTCGATCAGCTGTTTGGGTTTATTGATAAAACCGAGACTTCACGGCCAGATGCGGCGTTCGTTGTGGCCGGAGATTTCAACACCGCCAACATGAAGAAGGTTTTGCCAAAATATTACCAACACATCAACTTCCCGACGCGCGGGGGAAACATACTGGACCATGTTTATTCCCCTTTCCGGAATGGATATAAGGCTCTCCCTCGCCCTCCCTTCGGCAAATCAGACCATATCTCACTACTGTTGTTGCCTGCGTACAAGCAGAAACTTAAAAGGGACAGACCGATAACAAGGACAGTACAGCGATGGAGCGAGGAGTCAGATGAGGCACTGCAGGATTGCTTTGCATCTACGGATTGGAGTGTGTTTGAGGACAATAACATCAACACACACACGGACACTGTCATCTGCTACATTGGGAAATGCATCGATGACTTGGTACCGAAGGTTTCTGTACGGACATTCCCAAATCAAAAGCCCTGGGTAAACGGTGAGGTGCGCGGCAAACTGAAAGCGCGCACTCTCGCGCACACAGCGGGAGATTTGGAGGAGTACAGGAAGTCTAGGTATGATCTCCGGAGAGCAATTCAAAATGCAAAGAGACAGTACAAAGACAAGGTGGAATCTGACTTCAAAGGCTGTAACACTAGGAATATGTGGGCGGGACTAAGGACAATGACTGACTACAAAGGAGCAGCGGGGGGTGCTGCGGGAGTGTCTGCGTGCGCATCTCTCCCAGATGAGCTAAACAGTTTTTTTGCACGCTTTGAGAGCAGCCAGGCTGTGGAGGTACAGGAGCTACACTGCCCTTTTGTTTTAAATAGGGCAGATGTGTGTAAATCCTTTAAAAGGGTTAACCCACACAAGGCTCCTGGACCTGATGGCATCCCTGGCCGTGTTCTCAGGGTGTGTGCAGTTCAGCTGGCAGAGGTGTTCACAGACATCTTCAACAGGTCCCTGCTGCAGTCTGTAGTCCCCACATGTTTTAAACACTCCACCATCATTCCTGTCCCCAAAAAGACAATCATCACCTGCCCCAACGACTACCGCCCAGTAGCACTCACCTCCATCATAATGAAGTGCTTTGAGCGGTTAGTCAAATTATTCATCACCTCCTCCCTCCCTGAATCTCTGGACCCCCTGCAGTTTGCCTACAGAGCAAACAGGTCCACAGACGACGCCATAGCCCTCACCCTCCACACTGCCCTCTCACACCTGGACCCGAAGAACAGGAACACATATGTGAGAATGCTGTTCATTGACTACAGTTCAGCATTCAACACCATTGTGCCCTCCAAGCTGGCCATCAAGCTCAGAGACCTCGGGCTCAACAGCGCCCTCTGTGACTGGATCCTGAACTTCCTGACGGGCAGACCCCAGGCAGTGCGGGTGGGAAATATCACATCCTCCACCCTGATTCTCAACACCGGTGCCCCTCAAGGCTGCGTGCTCAGCCCTCTCCTCTACTCCCTGTTCACCCACGACTGCGTGGCCACACACAGCTCCAACACCATCGTGAAGTTTGCTGATGACACGACCGTCATCGGCCAGATCACAGACGATGACGAGACGGCGTACAGAGAGGAGGTCGAAAACCTGACATCTTGGTGCCAGGAGAACAACCTCCATCTCAACATCAGCAAAACAAAGGAGCTGATTGTGGACTACAGGAAGCAGCAGGGAGAGGGACACGCCCCCATCGCCATCAATGGGACTACGGTGGAGAGAGTCAAAAGCTTCAGGTTCCTTGGGGTCCACATCACTGAGGACCTGACATGGTCTCTTCACACCACCACCACCATCACCAAGAAAGCTCGACAGCGGCTCTTCTTCCTCCGCAGGTTGAGGAGGTTCAAAATGGATCCCAGGATACTCTGCAACTTCTACAGGTGCACGATAGAGAGTATCCTCACTGGCAGCATGACGGCCTGGTACGGCAGCTGCACCGACCTCGATCGTAAGGCTTTACAGAGGGTGGTGAAAACTGCACAGCACATCAACAGGACGGAGCTGCCATCCATGGAGGACCTTTACTCCCAGCGGCTCAGGAAGAAATCACTACGGATTATCAAAGACCCCCATCACCCCAGCCACAAACTGTTCTTTCTGTTGCCGTCTGGCAGACGTTACCGCAGCATCCTGGCAAGGACAAGAAGATTCGGAGACAGTTTCTTCCCGCGGGCAGTGAGACTGTTAAAAAATTGAACTGTTGAAACAACATCAAACATTCAACTGCTACTCAGTAGTATGTATCTAATACCTAATATATATATATCATTCCAATAACTTGTATATAGACTCATACTGCACTATTCCACATCATAACTTTATTTCATTTTTATAACTATTATTATTTTTGTATTGCTCATGCTCTTATTGTTATTATGTAATGTTATTATGTTGCATTGTTGGAGAAGCCTGTGACATAAGATTTTCAACTGCATAATTACTCTGTAGCTATGTCAGATTGACAATAAAGAACCTTGAACCTTGAACCTTGAACTTTGAATCCTGAAAATCCTGAAAATCTCCGCTCGCCTGCCCACAATGCATTTCGGCGAAAAGTGAGGGAAAGTGACGTCACCCCATTCAAAGTGAATGGGCAGAAGCGTTTCAAGATTTTTTTAACGCTGCTGTGTAGACGTTCCGTAAGGCTTAATATAACTTAAAGGAGAGGTGTCATGGCCATTTCCACTGATCATAATTCCATTGTTCAGGTCTACTAAAATAGATTTATATTGTGCATTTCTCCAAAATCACATTGGTTTCTCATACAGCATCTCTGTAAACTACGTGTATTCACTGAATTACCTAATTATAAACCCTTTATGAATCCTTTATAAGGGTAGTATTTTCGTCTTTGTTCGGTTTATTTTCTTGTATTCCAATAATACACATATAAAGAACAATGGTTTCACCTTTCACCTTTCCTGTGTTCCTCCTGGTAAATACCATATGCTCAAACTGGTGCCAATCCCACCACCTCGTGTCCAATATATAATTATCAGTATCAGCACTTCCTGCCCCTGATTGAACTCCACCTGCTTCCCATCCCATTAGCCTCACCTGTGCCCCATTATCATCCCTCCCCCTGTCTATTTAGTCTGCGTCCACATTCCCCTCAGTGCCAGTTCGTCTTAGTTATTCCTAGCGTTCCATCAGTGTTTATTCCTAGTATCTTGATTCCACGTGTACCTGACCCAGCTTCGTGTCCTGACCCTGTTCCTGCCTAATCCTCGTCTGTTTTGGTTGCCTTACTGACTGATCTACCGTGTACCGAACCTCTGCAATAAAGACCTTTTTGCAACCTACGCCTCTGTCCCTGAGTCATGCTTTTAGCCGCTTTCACAATAAGTACTTTGCCGCACTTAGTGCCCCGGCACTTAGTACCCCAGGGCACTAAGTACCAATCGCGTTCACACCGGAATAAGTTCCCTGAGGGAAGATTACGCAAATGAGCCGCTGACGTCACTTCTTCTTCTTCTGCTTTGGGTTTACTGGCAGGCCGCAAACAACTTCACGGCGTATACTGCCACCCGGAGTCCCCGGCCGGAAGTCCCCGGAGTTGGGGACTGGCTTCAGTAGAAGCTGCTGGGACTCCCAGCAGCTTCTACTGAAGCCTTCAGAGTAAATCGCCAGAACGCCGACACCTCCTCATCTCCACCGCTCCCATGTTTTTTTTTGTGTTGCCATAAGTTGTTCTCTCTTTGTTGGTGCGCTGGGCTAATGCTAATGCTAATAATGCTAATGCCAGCAAATACAATGGCGGCTTCACAAAACTTTTCCGAGTTTTACGGGGCGTGGTTTGCAATTCGCCCAGCCAATAGAAATTGGTACTTTTTTGGTACTTTTTTGGTACCACCTCTCTAGCAGGCACTAAAAATGGGGGTAAAAGTTCCCGGCACTTAGTACTCTTTTTGGTGTGAACGCAACATAAGGGGTACTAATGGAACTAAACGGGAAAAGTACGGGGTAAAAGTACTCCGGTGTGAACGCGCCTATCGAGTCTTCTACTGGTGTTCTCTCAGTCGTTACAGTAACCAACTGGACTCTTTGCTAAAGTGGATTGAACTGTATATATTAGCCGCGTTCACACCAAGTACTTTGCCGTACTTAGTGCCGGCACTTAGTGCCCCGGCACTTATTACCCCAGGGCACTTAGTACAGATTGCGTTCACACCGGAATAAGTTCCCTGAGGGAAGATTACGCAAATTAAGCCGCTGACGTCACTTCGTCTTCTTCTGCTTTGGGTTTACTGGCAGGCCGCAAACCACTTCACGGTGTATACTGCCACCCGAAGTCCCCGGCCGGAAGTCCCCGGAGTTGGGGAAGGCTTCAGTAGAAGCTGCTGGGAGTCCCAGCAGCTTCTACTGAAGCCTTCCGAGTATATCGCCAGAACGCCGACACCTCCTCATCTCCACCGCTCTCATGTTTTATTTTGTGTTGCCATAAGTTAGTCTCTCTGCGTTTGTGCACTGGGCGAATGCTAATGCTAATAATGCTAATGCGAGGATAATAAAATGGCAGCTCTACAAAACATTTCAGAGTTTTACGGGGCGTGGTTTGCTATTCGCCCAGCCAATCAGAACTGGGGCACTTTTTTCCCCCAGGAAAGTACCATCTCTCAGCAGGCACTAAAAATGGGGGTAAAAGTTCCAGAGATTAAGTGCTCTTTTTGGTGTGAACGCGACATAAGGGGTACTAACGGAACTAAAGGGGAAAAGTACGGGGAAAAGTACTCCGGTGTGAACGCGGCTATTGACTCTTTTCACCACACACTGATTCTGACTGGCACCCCATTTTATTAAAAGTAGGTCAAACCCGCTACAAAGTAGGAGAGGTGTCATGGCCATTTCCACTGATCATAATTCCATTGTTGAGGTCTACTAGAATAGATTTATATTGTGCATTTCTCCAAACTCACATTGGTTTCTCATACAGCATCTCTGTAAAGTACGTGTATTCACTGAATTTCACTCTCTGCCTTTAACGGCTCGTTGTAGCTCCAATAGCTCCAGCCCCCACCCTCCCTGTGAGCACAGTGTGCTCTGATTGGTCGGGACGTTGTGAATCGCGCTGAGCTCCGTGGAGGTGTTGTTTCCTTGTTTAGGATACATAGCGAAACACAGCCAAACTCATCCTGAGCACACACAAACTCCCAGTCGAAGTAAAAACAATAAGTGTGTCTTGATATTGAGTAAGAAAAAGGTTGATAAACGCTGTGAGAATGGGTCTGCAGAGAGAATGGGTCTGCAGAGAGAATGGGTCTGCAGAGAGAATGGGTCTGCAGAGAGAATTTCGCCGCGATCCCAACTGTCTGTTGTCAGCCTGCAGCCAGGGAGGAGAAATCAGCAGAGCTGCTTGTGTGTGAGGAAGTCCGTGGATTGGTCAATTTGGACCAATCAGCGGGGGCTTAACGTAACGGCTCCGCGGACGTAACGTAACGGCTCCACGGATTGGTCCATTTCGTTCCGCATCATGTCATGCCGTACCCGGAAGAATCAAATGGGCAGTGACGCATCTCCAACGAGGCGTTTTGGGGAGGTATTTTCTGTGTTAGAGTTTTACTCGCTACAGGGTGTACTTTGAGGGTTTGTGACTCTGCACACCGTTTACATGCAGAAAAACCTTCAAAACACACAAGGGGACGGGTAATAACTGGAAAAGCATGACACCTCTCCTTTAAGGTATTCACTATAATCTGTTCAATGTTATCTGACTCTCCAGATATGAATGAAAGGCCATGTTTTTAGATTTGTTCACGCCTTCTTATATTTAGTTATATTGCCTTTTGAAAAATAAAGATAATTTTGACAATGACAATTGTTATATAGCAGTGTATTTTTATGTTTAAAAAATGTCAGGAGGGACGATGCCCCATGGGCTTATTCACATTATCAAATCCGGCCCTCTTTGAAAAAAGTTTCGACACCCATGATCTCTAGAGAATTCTAACAGATATTAAGGCTGCCACTTCTGGGTCATTTCCCTCAGTTAGGAACGCTCCAAAGCAAAATTGACAATTCGACCACAACCAAAGTCTAAAAAGCAGCACATAAATCAACAGTATTTAACTTGTTTCTTTGTTTAATTTTTAGTTCATCCAAAATGAGCCAGTCATCAACTGAGGAACCACCTGAGTTGAATACGTGGACCAAAGAGGACGTCCACCACTGGCTGATGAATGTGGTCAAAGTTCCTCCGAGTTGTGCCGATTCTTTTCTGGAGGAGGAAGTGTGTGGAGAAGTTCTCAATGAGATTGAGAAGTCAGATATATTGAAATTTAAAATACCACACGGCCCCGCTGTCAAAATCTCCCATTATCTAGAGAGGCTTAAGAAAGGATCACAACATGAGTCCCAGTTCCCAGCTGAAGTGGAAAACTGGACAAAGGAGGAAGTGGCTCAGTGGTTAGTGGGGCATTTGAAGGGCGATGGCAAAAAGGCTGAACGATTGCAAGAGCAAGAAGTGTCTGGAGATTGTCTTGTTTGCTTCGAGGAGCAGGATTTCCTGCATCTGGGGCTAAAGAGGGGTCCCGCTATCAAGATCCTGAAGGAGCTCAGGCGACTGAGAAATCAAGAGTCAATGCCACCATCCAGAATCAAAACTTTCTTTATGGGCAAAAACAAACAAGCAGGCAAGAATCTGCCAATGGAGAGAAAGACAACTGAAGTAACATTTCAGGTTTGTTTTCCAGTTCATGAGAATGTTGTTGTTGTTTGAGCGGTGTGAGAAATATCGGCTTCTTCCAGGTTCAACTTTAGTGCTTTATTTTTTCATTTCTATTCTGTTTTTTTCTTCAGAATCCAGCCCCGTTGATCAAGGATACCCTGGATGGGCTTTCGACAAAGGATTTCAACCATTTTAAATTTGGTCTGGAGCATTACACAGACCCTGAGTGCACAGCAATTCCCCTGTGCAAACTGGAAGGTAAAGACACCAGTGACATCGCTACAGCAGTGACCAACAACTACGGACCTGACAAGGCTTTACGCGTCACACAACATGTTCTCCGAGATATACATCGGCGTGATCTTGCTGACCAACTGCAAAGCCACATGGGTAAGAATGTTTCTCCCACTCTCTTCACACAGTCCTGTAGGCGTCTTTCGGTTTTCTAACCCAGTTGAGATTTAACCACGCCTACTTCCACATTGACGTAGCTTTGCGCGACTGCATCACGGATGGAAAACGAAAACGACAACCCCATGTTAACAACATCAAGTAATATCATGTATACTCTAGTTTGGGTAAATGGGCCGCTAAAAATATGATCAATTTAGTATTTATTGGACCACAGTTAGTTAAGCACCTCTCTGCACGGTTCCTCTTCCTACTTCCCTTTCGAATCATAAATCTATCGATTAGATTTATGATACGAAAATTATAAAAGTAGGTATGCATGTGGAGATTATCCGGCTGAACAAAACGTGCATTTATCAAACAGGTTCGTTTTCCACAGATCTTATTTTTTACAATATTCCAAAATCCTATGAAGAAAACTCATTGCTTTTTTGTCGAGGGAACCCATGTGCAGCTTACTTAGGGGTCGGCCTAAAAAAATACGTCATCCCTGCACAGCTAATAATAACTGTGATCATCTTTCACGTTGAAAATAGCACTTTTTTCATTGATCTACTTGAAAAACATGCTCTATGAAGCGACTGTAGCTGGGTTGGAAAAAAGGATAGACACATGTGTTTTCCAAATGTCAGTAGTATGCATTCACTGATGCAAATCTTCAGCTTTAACTCAACAGTCTGATTAGCTTTGTATCGTTATTGATTTACTTTTATAGAATTCAATATCAGTTACTCTACTAATTGATTCATAATTTAATGCTCATACAGGTTTGGTGGAGGTCCGCCAAAAACCTTGTGTCGATGAGGACAAAACAACGCAGTCAGACTCGTCATGCGTGTCCGGATCTGAATTCACATCGAGAAAAAATAAAAAAATAAATAAAAAATCTTCCTGTTTTAATTTTAATGGTAACTTAACATTGTTTAAGTGCTGTTCTCCATGATTTAGTCCATTTAAGGAATCGTACCAAGCCATGCATTAGTGATGTCATACTTTTGACATCATAATTATTGTCATAAGTGTTAGACCAAAATGTCTTAAAGGTCTCCTATCATGCAAAATGCACTTGTTGATGTCTTTTATACATCAACATGTGTCCCCGGTGTGTAAGGGTACACACAAAGTGTCAGAAAACAAAACCCTCTCTCTTTTCCTCCGTACCCAAATCTCTGAAAACGGGGGAACAACGGAGCTGATCCAGATTTGCTGCCGATATGACGTAATATCGGAAATGTGGGCTGGCTTTACACCCACGGGCCTATCAGAAACGTTGCTATCAGAAACAATGCCCGATGTGTTTTGGTCTGTGTTTACATTAGCATGCTAACACTCAGAGCTAACCTGTACTGGAGAGAGTATGTGTAAAGAGGCAGGAAATAAAAAGGAACTCACCTTGTGGTAAACCTGAGAGAGAGAAAGAGTTTGAGCTCCATACTGTTTCAGAAATAATCCTTGATGTGGTTTAGAACATGATATGGAGTTTAATCACGGCAGCGTTTAGCTGCATCTGAGCAGACAGCCTGCTCGTCACAGACCTCACAGCTTGCCATGCCGTGCTCCAAAGGGGGCGGGGCCAGCAGCAACACATCTCTGCCATGAAGCTATGTAATGTCTACTTCATACTGTTGAATTTACTTTAAAGGTCACCTATCATGCTATTTTAAGGCATTTATTATGGGTCTCAGATTTTGTGTCCTTAGCTTGAAAAAAATAAAAAGAGGAGGCGGAGCTAATGCCTGATCAGAATTCTACCGGAGATAAAGTTTAATTCTGCTGTGATAAAACGCCATCCTGTTCTAAACCACACCAAGGATTATTTCTGAAACAGCATGGAGCTCAAATGCTTTTTCTCTTGCGGGTTTATCACAAGGTGAGTTCCTTTTTTAATTTCCTGCTTTTTAAACACATGTGCTCTCCAGTACAGGTTAGCTCTGAGTGTTAGCGATGCTAATGTAAACAAAGACGAGATTACATCCAAAACACGCCAGGCATTGTTTCTGATAGCAACTCTCTGTGGGTCCACCATCTGAAATTACGTCATATCGGCAGCAAATCTGTATCCGCTCGTTGTTCCCCCGTTTTTAAAAGATTTGGGTACGGAGGAAAAGAGAGGGTTTTATTTTCTGACGCTGCGTGAGTTCCCTGACACACCGGGGACACATGTTGATGTATAAAAGACATACAAAAGTGCATTTTGCATGATAGGTCCCCTTTAAATATTTGTTCTTTTTGAATGTTGCTGAAAAAACATGCAGTAAATTTGTTATCTTTTCTACGACATTGTTTCTCGCTGTTTTCGGTCCCAGGAGACCAAACTGAAGATTCTCTGAATCAGGAACTGAAGCTTACAAATCTTTATTTGTATTTTTTGTAAATATAGTTTGGTCTTTTGATATGTCTTTTGTTATATGTATTTGTGATTTTTTTAGTTTTTTTGTGTGTTTTATGAAATATCTTTTTGTATGCTGACATTTTGTTTTTTACTTACCGGCTACCCTTGTCGGCAACGTGCAGATACGAAGTTGTGCTATTTGATAGAGATTATAAAAATAAAAAGCTAATCATTGCATTTGGGTATATATGTTACTTGCTGGTCATTTTATAAAACATGTTGTCTCCCTAGAATTATTTGTTAAACTAGAACCAGAGAGACTATAAATAACCAGTTAATTAATTATCTACGATTGTTATATAACTAGGTTGCATAACATATTCCAAATAGCTACTCAAGTCCTGATTTATTTTTTATTATCTTTGCTTTTTAAATGCCTTTGTATAATCCTCTGTATTTGTTCTTAAATGTCTTCGATTTTATTTTGTAAAGCACTTTGGGTTGCCGTGTGCGGTAAGGTGCTATATAAATAAACTTGCCTTGCCTTGCCTTGAATGCTGTGATTGTTAATAGAACAAGAGATAGCAACATGTGGGAGTTGGGCTGGTGTCAAAGATTGCCAAATGTTAAAATGTAGAAGAATCTATTTAGCTGATAAGCCAAACTTACAACTAAAAAGGTTCAAGGGTGGTGCTAAAACCTCCACTGCTTCCACTGTATATATGTGAGAGATTTGCTCCAGTTTGTGACTCTTACAACCTCAGACCCAGTGCCTGGATACGGTTCCAGGTTCCTGCTGTGCGGACTGAGGCTGGAAAAAGGAGTCTTTTTTCATTATGGTCCTTGGTCTTGGAATGACCTTCAATCACGCCTCAAACTGACGGCACTTGTCCCTATAGCCTGTTTTAAATAGAAGTTGTCTGAGGTCCTCACCACCAGCTGCTCTTGCAGTAATAAGTAGTGTACCTTTCTTACTGTCCTAATGTGCACAATGTAGTGACTGCTTTTCGTCTTTTGTTTACTTAGTTGTGTTCTCTGTATTTTACATGTTTGTGTTCTGTGTAACGTTGCTGCCTTCTTGAAACAACTTCAAAACATTCTTCTGCTACTCAGTAATATGTATCTAATATCTAATATATATCATTCCAATAACTTGTATATAGACTCGTACTGCACTATTCCACATGCTCACTTTATTTTATAACTATTTTTCTTTTTGTATTGCTCTTGTTATCTGTATTGTTATTATGTTGCATTGTTGGAGAAGCCTGTGACATAAGATTTTCAACTACATAATTACTCTGTAGCTATGTTAGATTGACAATAAAGAACCTTGAACCTTGAACCTTCTTGGCCAGGTCAGCATTGTAAATTAGATTTTATCTCAATGCTTTTTATCTCGTTGAATAAAGGTTCAATAAAAACCACAGGAATAAAGATGTCAGTCAATAATAATGGCAACTGTGATCTGAGTTCACGCTGTTTTCCACACAACAGGAGTCTTTATCTAACAGCTCTGAGGCTTCCTGTTACTACCTCCTACCCTGCCTCCTACCTCCTACCACTGACCCTGCCTCCTACCTCCTACCCTGCCTCCTACCACTGACCCTACCTCCTACCCTGCCTCCTACCTCCTACCACTGACCCTGCCTCCTACCACTGACCCTACCTCCTACCACTGACCCTACCTCCTACCTCCTACCACTGACCCTGCCTCCTACCACTGACCCTGCCTCCTACCTCCTACCACTGACCCTACCTCCTACCACTGACCCTGCCTCCTACCTCCTACCACTGACCCTACCTCCTACCACTGACCCTGCCCTCCTGCCTCCTACCACTGACCCTACCTCCTACCCTACCTCCTACCACTGACCCTACCCTACCCTACCCCACTGACCCTGCCTCCTACCACTGACCCTACCTCCTACCACTGACCCTGCCTCCTACCTCCTACCACTGACCCTGCCTCCTACCACTGACCCTGCCTCCTACCACTGACCCTACCTCCTACCACTGACCCTGCCTCCTACCACTGACCCTACCTCCTACCACTGACCCTGCCTCCTACCACTGACCCTGCCTCCTACCACTGACCCTGCCTCCTACCACTGACCCTACCTCCTACCACTGACCCTACCTCCTACCACTGACCCTGCCTCCTACCACTGACCCTACCTCCTACCACTGACCCTACCTCCTACCTCCTACCACTGACCCTGCCTCCTACCACTGACCCTACCTCCTACCACTGACCCTGCCTCCTACCACTGACCCTGCCTCCTACCACTGACCCTGCCTCCTACCACTGACCCTACCTCCTACCACTGACCCTACCTCCTACCTCCTACCACTGACCCTGCCTCCTACCTCCTACCACTGACCCTACCTCCTACCACTAGACTCAACTATGCCCCTCTCTGTCTGTAAACCAAACGCTAATAAAGCCATATCATAACACTACTGTGTAATTAATTGATGTCTTGTGTTTTGTGATTACTGCCTTGTCTTAGCAGGCACAGGCTAGACTCTAGTACAACCTGCCTTTTGAATAATAATAATTACTGTATTTATTTTATATATATATTAACATCTTAAAAGCGTTATTCATATTAATAAGATGTAGACCCAGAATGTAATAATAAATTACTTTAATATGAAATGAAATTCCTTCACAGCTGCTTTTTGCTTGGAAGAATATCCATGTTCACTTTTTTAGTTAAAGACTTTAAATACATAGTCACCTTAGTTTATAGTTTACTCCTATTTCATTTCTCTTATCTTAGTGTGAAGACCTAAAACCCGCTTTAACAAAAATGTATAGAAAATGGGATTATGTCCAGAATATAATTGGATAAAAGTAGGGGGAAGAGTGACTTTGGTGCAGAACCACATTCCAGGTGTTAATGGAGAAAGAGCTTTGAGTGTTCGACAGGTGAAGGCATTTTGTGTGAAGGCAAAGTCATCAGTAATCTATAGAGTGGATTTCTAACTATCCTAAAAATGTGTAAAATGTATAGAAATGATTTTGAATAATGTGAAGCAGGGTGAAGGTCAAAGAAAAGAGAGGAACAATCAAAGCAGATTCATTATATTTTAATCTTTCTGTAAAGGAAATCATATAAATTAAAACTTGGTGATTTTAAAGGGAACTTAAAGAACAGGTTATCTGTCGACAGAGGTCAGAGGTCATCAGAGAGATTAGTAGAAGGGCAGAAAACAGTCGATGAAGAAGAGCGAGATATCCAATCACTATCTCTGAGAAATATTACAATTTTATTCTTTTTTATTTACCATTTTTCCCTCAATCTGCTGCAGCCATTTCCTACATTTCCCAGAATGCCGTTGACAACCAAATTCAGGGAGCATCCATGTCAACAAGTAAATGGTCAAAGAGCGTTAAGCATAGGAAGTAAAGATGGACATTTCAATTAATCAATTTAAAGAAAACCGAAAGAAGTCCATCTCTCACTCGAGACAGAAAACAGTGAAACTGAATGTCCTGTAGTCATAAATATGATATAGTAGTAAGCTCTGATTTCTCTTAATGTTGGTTTATTCAAGAAGACTTTAGACAATAAGCACAAACAAAGGTTGACTTATTAAATGGCACAACCACAATAGGCACAACGAGTATGATTTCTCAATCTTCACGTATCACCCTCTCTAATCGTGTATCTGCAGAACCAGCTGAGTCTCAACGTCTAACGTACTAAATCGTAAGCATGCATCCAAGAAGCAGAAGCTGCAGAAATGGCGAACACGTTGCTGAAGAAATGCAAATAAATCGTGGGCGAGATGCTAAGCAAACACAACTCGTTCCAGAGAGAATCAGGTGATGCTTTTTTTGTTTACAAAGCGCAACAGACTACTCATTGTGCCTTTTAAAACCAGCTGACTGCCAACATGCAACATGCCGGCGTTAGAGGAATGACACAAGCTGTTAATCAGACTGTTTTCACATCTTTCTGAATCCATGTGGAGTGGTGACGGCGCTATGCAACGTAATGAAGTTACATCTAATTTACATTACATCCTTAAGGAAGCTTTTTGAGAAATACAATTATCCTTTTTCCATCCAAGGGTTGGATGAGAAGATTGATACCCCACAGAAAAGTATTGTGCACAAGACGACATATTAATTATTGTATTCACACAAAACACGACATGTTAATTAATCTTTTATAGTTTGAGAGGTGATGGTAGGTTGTTAACTTTGGACAGAAAGAAGCTAATCGTTTCCCCTGTTCCTTTACTTCATGCTAAGCTAAGCTAACGTGGCTGAAGCTTCATATTTCCCCGACTCTTGTGGACGAGAGGTCTTCCCAATCTCTTTGTCTCCTGTAATCTGTCTAATAAAATCAAAAATCGGCCCCAAAATACTAAAAGAAAGGGACAACAATCACCAGAAATCACAGCTGCTCACTGATGCGTGGTCGAGCTGCAGGAGCGCCTCTGCTGAACGTCTAAAAGTAAAGAATGTAGTATTGGAAAGGACCCTAGAAATAAACACGTTCTTTGACCGGGAGTAAAATAAAATATGATATCAAAGCCCTGGTAGTTCCAACATTCATAGAGCACATACAAGACTATGTATTTAACCATTACACAGCTCATAAGGAGAAGATATTCATTCGCTTTTCACCGTGTGCAGCACAGCGTCCACCGTCTGAATCTGAGAGGAATTATTTTGATGTCCCACGAGCCTCTGGAGCTTTATCAGAAGCTCGGAAAACACCCACAGTCACTTCAGTAGTTTTTCCTCTTCCCTCAGAGGCAGATTGTTTGAGTTATTTCACTCCACAAAACCCCTCCCTCCTCTCGCTCAGTTTGAACAAACACTCGTTCTACTGTGACGGAGAGAACGTCAGGACCATCCACCCGATCACGAAGTAGAACAGGAACACGGGGTAAACGACCAGAGATTTTCGCCCGGGGGGTTGGTTGTCGGCGAGAAAAGCCGTGGAGGCGAAGGTGGACCAACCAAAAGACGCCGTTACGACCACGAGGCGCACGATGAAGCTTACTGTCCCCGAGCCGCCCACCAGAACGATACGACACACCGCCATGGCCGCCGTCAGAGGCATGATGCAGTATCCCAACACACACAGGCTCTGGAAGAAAGAGATGGTGCCGCCCAGAAGCTTGGAGTTCAGGGTGATGATGATGGAGCCGAACCACACGATGACGAAGACCTGGGGGAGAAAATATTGAAGATGTGAGTGAGGAGAGATTTATCGCTTTGTGTAAGAGACAGAAATAAGTTTAAGACTTGAATTCATTTATGTTTTATAATTCTTTGTGTGATAGAGATGATGCAATGTTCTAGTGTTTGTTATGTACCTGCCTAAGGACTGCAGATGGAAATTAGCTATTGGCTATAATCTGGCATAATTCATCCCTTCTCTTTTCTGAGATTAATGTATTTTAATGCATGGTCCTTGTTGAAATAAATACATAATAATAATAATGACTAATGCAGCAGAGGAGATAAGATACTCAAGTACAATATCCCAGTACTTCTACTTTTACTCAAGTACAAGATACTGGTACTTCTACATGTTAAGACAGTGTGGTTGAGGACATTCCCTCTTTACTAAAGCGCTTCTGGCTTCATCTGTGTTTGTAAAGTACAAGATCTGTGTACTTCTACCACCCCTGTATATAGAAGTTAGTTACCAATCATGAGTCAGGAGGCAGACAGTGTCCAACATGTTGAGAGTGTCTTCCCTTTTACTAAATCACATCTGGCTTCATATGTGTTTGTTAATCTTCAAAGCCCACTGACACAGACGTGTTTCCGGACACTTTGTGAGTTCCCTGACACACCAGCAGAGACACATATTGATGTAACAAAGACATCAAAAAGTGCATTTAGCATGATAGGAAACCTTTAATAACGCCGCTGCTGGCTTCATCTAAGTGTGTTCATCTGTAACCCCCACTGACACACAACGTCAGTCGTGTTTTTCTGGCATTAGGCTTTATAAATAAACGTTGATGTGACACTACAGTCAGGTACCTCAGTCCCAGTACTTCTACTTTGAATACTAATCTCTAATCCCCACTGACACGAACGTGTTTTCTGACACTGGGCGGCAGTCAGGTACCTCAGCCCCCCTGGTCATCGCTCACCCAGTACTTCTACTTTTACTCAAGTACAAGATCCCAGTACTTCTACTTTTACTCAAGTACAAGATCCCAGTACTTCTACTTTTACTCAAGTACAAATTATCCCAGTACTTCTACTTTTACTCAAGTACAAGATCCCAGTACTTCTACTTTTACTCAAGTACAAGATCCCAGTACTTATACTTTTACTCAAGTACAAGATCCCAGTACTTCTAGCCCACTGACACAACCGTGTTTTCTGACATTAGGATCAGAGGTGGGAAGTAGTGGAGTACAATGACATGAGGATACATAAATACACATTGTCAGGTACCTCAGCGAACTGCGGCCCCCCCTGGTCCTCGCTGTCCGCGGCTCCTCCCTGGAGCAGCAGGGCCAGGGTGACGCACAGCAGCAGCGGGCCCCACAGGTCCCAGTCCCGCAGCAGCACGGAGCTCCTCTTCGGGTACAGCACGTGGATGAATTTACTGCCCACCGCCCGAAGATCCCGCAAAATGGTCTCCTTCACAGGCTCATCCAGGGTGGAGAACTCATCCTCTTCCCCCCGCTGTCTGTTGGAGGAAGAGGAACCCATTGGCACAGAAATATCTCCCTCCACGGGGATATCTTCCGAGATAGAGACGTCCGAAAGTCCGGCGAATTGTCTGTTAGCCTCGTCCGCCATGTTTGTCTTTCTGTTTGCGTTGCGTTAATCCCGGGAGTTTAGACGACCCCAGCAAGAAGACAGCTAGTAAACAAAGCTCTTGGCTAGTAAATAAAGCTCTCAGATAGTAAATAAAGCTCTCGGAATGGAGCTGGACGGACACTTGTTGCTGTAAAAGCAGCGCAATGTTCAGGTTGGTCCAGTTTTGCTCCGCAGCTCCACGTCAGCTGAGCTTGTTTACTTCCGCAGGACGAGAGGAACGAACATCCGGTTGGTGAGTTCAGGGACAGGATCAGAGAATCGGATTTAACGCTACCAAGCATACGGTTTTTTGTTTACTGTAAATAAGGTTTTTTACTTGGTTTACATCAGAATCAGAATGTTTTTTATAACCAACACATACGATGAATTTGCTTTGGTATAAGTGGTGAATACAGAGACACAGAAAGAAGAATAGAAAGATATAACATAATAAAATGCGAAGCAAAAATAAATAAAAAGTGTACTATTATAAAAGATGATTGTACCAAATGACAACAAACTTCTACTTTAACTCAAGTACAAGATCTGAGTACTTCTCCTACCCCTGTATGCCTGTACTTAGAATTATTCACTTACCGTCACCGTATAATAGTTCCCTTATTATTCGTGATATGGGAACTATTACGCGCAGTACTTGAAGGCATCACCAGCGCTGGCTGAAGACGTCGGTTACTCTGATGACGCACAAATCCGTCGACAGCCGTTGTTCGGGCGTGTGTTTGTTTACATCCCGTGTGTGTGTCTGGTTTTAATCTGTAACTGTATCTTAAAGTAGTTCAACATGTCCTCTAAGTGGAACAGAAAAGCAGAGATTGAGCTTTATCGATCCCCGGTGATCGAAGACTGTGAGAATCTGCTGAGTCTCTTCCAGAAAACGGACTCGGTTCGATTCGAGGTTTTCTCCAAAATATGGAGAGAGATGAACTTCTCCCACATCTTCCAGTGAGTCTCCATGAAACACATCTCTTTATACTGCAGTGGTGGGGAGGAAAGAAGTAGGATACAAGTACCTGTACATCATATTCTATTTACATGTATAGAGACTTCTTGCACTATATTGTATTTCTGTATTTTATTATATATGTTGCATTGTTGGAGGAGCTCAGGTCAGAAGGATTGCATTGCCATTTCTACACCTTTGAATCTTGAATCTTTGAATCTGATGGTTCTTTAATAACGTGACAATACCATCATTCATCTGTATACAGTAGTGCCTTCACATTGAACATTCATATTCAATTTAAGATGCTATTCATTGCACACTATGTACACAATATCCTACTTTTATATGTATATATATTGTTAGCTGTAATGTGCAGAGGTGGGAGAAGTACTCAGATCTTATACTTGGGTAAAAGTAGAAATACTCAGATCTTACACTTGGGTAAAAGTAGAAGTACTCAGATCTTATTTAATTTCTTTATTACTTTGTTCCCAGCGGCGCAGTGAAACACAAGAAGCCGGTCGTTCAGTCGTCTGATCCTGGACTCGGCGTACAGCTTCCTGCTGCCTCCCTTCAGCTTCCAGATAAGAGTGGGGGGGCTTTACCTTCTTTACAGCCTGTTCCAGAGTCAGACTGCAGCGCCTCCAGAGCCGGTGAGGGACACCTCTTCTTCATGTCTCTTCTACATCAACATGTGTCCCCTCTTCTTCATGTCTCTTCTACATCAACATGTGTCCCCTCTTCTTCATGTCTCTTCTACATCAACATGTGTCCCCTCTTCTTCATGTCTCTTCTACATCAACATGTGTCCCCTCTTCTTCATGTCTCTTCTACATCAACATGTGTCCCCCTCTTCTTCATGTCTCTTCTACATCAACATGTGTCCCTCTTCTTCATGTCTCTTCTTCATCACATGTGTCCCCTCTTCTTCATGTCTCTTCTACATCAACATGTGTCCTCTCTTCTTCATGTCTCTTCTACATCAACATGTGTCCCCTCTTCTTCATGTCTCTTCTGCATCAACATGTGTCCCCTCTTCTTCATGTCTCTTCTACATCAACATGTGTCCCCTCTTCTTCATGTCTCTTCTGCATCAACATGTGTCCCCTCTTCTTCATGTCTCTTCTGCATCAACATGTGTCCCCTCTTCTTCATGTCTCTTCTACATCAACATGTGTCCCCTCTTCTTCATGTCTCTTCTGCATCAACATGTGTCCCCTCTTCTTCATGTCTCTTCTACATCAACATGTGTCCCCTCTTCTTCATGTCTCTTCTACATCAACATGTGTCCCCTACTTCTTCACGTCTCTTCTTCATCAACATGTGTCCCCTCTTCTTCATGTCTCTTCTACATCAACATGTGTCCCCTCTTCTTCATGTCTCTTCTACATCAACATGTGTCCCCTCTTCTTCATGTCTCTTCTTCATCAACATGTGTCCCCTCTTCTTCATGTCTCTTCTACATCAACATGTGTCCCCTCTTCTTCATGTCTCTTCTTCATATCAACATGTGTCCCCTCTTCTTCATGTCTCTTCTTCATCAACATGTGTCCCCTCTTCTTCATGTCTCTTCTTCATCAACATGTGTCTCCTCTTCTTCATGTCTCTTCTTCATCAACATGTGTCCCCTCTTCTTCATGTCTCTTCTCATCAACATGTGTCCCCTCTTCTTCATGTCTCTTCTTCATCACATGTGTCTCCTCTTCTTCATGTCTCTTCTTCATCAACATGTGTCCCCTCTTCTTCATGTCTCTTCTTCTTCATCAACATGTGTCCCCTCTTCTTCATGTCCCTCTTCTACATCAACATGTGTCCCCTCTTCTTCATGTCTCTTCTCATCAACATGTGTCCCCTCTTCTTCAATGTCTCTTCTACATCAACATGTGTCCCCTCTTCTTCATGTCTCTTCTACATCAACATGTGTCCCTCTTCTTCATGTCTCTTCTTCATCAACATGTGTCCCCTCTTCTTCATGTCTCTTCTACAATCACCATGTGTCCCCTCTTCTTCATGTCTCTTCTACATCAACATGTGTCCCCCTCTTCTTCTATGTCTCTTCTACATCAACATGTGTCCCCCTCTTCTTCATGTCTCTTCTTCATCAACATGTGTCCCCTCTTCTCATGTCTCTTCTTCATCAACATGTGTCCCCTCTTCTTCATGTCTCTTCTACATCAACATGTGTCCCCTCTTCTTCATGTCTCTTCTTCATCAACATGTGTCCCCTCTTCTTCATGTCTCTTCTTCATCAACATGTGTCCCCCTCTTCTTTTCATGTCTCTTCTACATCAACATGTGTCCCTCTTCTTCATGTCTCTTCTCATCAACATGTGTCCCCCTCTTCTTCATGTCTCCTTCTTCATCAACATGTGTCCCCTCTGTGGAAAGAGACTCTGAAAGTTTCAGGAACAAAGATTCTCTCTCTTTTTGATCCATTTCTATAAAAACCTGTCTGAAAATGAGCTGATCAGGATTTTGGGCCACTTGAATGATGTCATAACGATGTTTTGTCTTGTGTAACCATTAGCCAATCAGCAACCAAGGTAACCCCCCCCCCTCCCTTATTCACCTGAATCCTCCTCCTAGAGCACCATTGAGTTCTTTGTAACCCAAATCTCTCTCAGAGGGGCGTGGGGGGGGGGCTCCTTATTTTCATCTGAAGTAACAGACAGAGAATCAGCACTTTGGAAACAGGGCTGAAACAGAGGGGATTATGGGTAATGCTGCAATGATCTGTTTGGTGTTTCAGCCAATCAGAGACAGGCTCTGGATATATCTGAGACCTGTGATATATTGATGAAGAGGAGGATGATAGGAAGACCTTTAAGTACTGAAAACTAGAGTCCTCTGTTGTGTTTCCGGCTCAGATCCGCTTGGCGCTGAAGGACTGGGAGCACGTGGAGAAGTTTGAGAAAGACGCGATGGACGCTCAGCACATGGACGTCATTTACATCCTCCGACAGCTGAGGCTCCAGAAAGCTTTTCACTTCAGCGCCATGCCCACTCAGGTGAGTTCTACTTTAGAGACACACCCTGTCATGCTTTCTGATCGGTTCCCTCTCCTGCTGTGGCTTTATAGGGTTCTGTGCAGGGGGGACGGAGATCAGGTACTTGAGTAAAAGTAGAAGTAATCAGATATCTACTTCCCCCTCCTCTTCCTCCTCCTCCTCCTCCTCCTCCTCCCAGCTTGCCTTCAGAAAGCAGAGGATGAAGGAGAGCCCGGCTCTGTGTGAGAAGTTCATTGAGAGAGCGTCTCGTCCGCAGGAACTCATCAACATCGACCTGCTGGAGGTGAGAAGAACCCCTCCATTAAAACACTGTTAAATTAAATCATTAAAAGATATTAACCAGAGAGGCAAAAGTACACACTTCCTTTCCTCAAGTAGAAGTACAGATACTCGTGTTTAAAGATACCCTGGTGAAAGTAGAAGTACTGACTAAACTTCTTTACTCAATTCAAAGTAAAGAGGCTTTGAAATGTACTTCAGTAAAAAGTACCCATAACTAGCAGCTGTTTTAAAGAGTACCTGACCTCCCTTTATATTAATAGAACAATAATGTCATTGTTAGCTAATGAAATGTTTCCATGCTGAACAACGGCAACATGACAACGTTTTCATTGGTCCCTCTTCTTTAGAGAAGACCAGAAATGATGGATACACGGATCGTGTTCAAATCAATAGGCACGCAATGACTCTAAATAATAATGATCACGCCACCAAACACACATTCAAACTAAAGGAACCAGCCTGTTTGGAAAATGTGAGAAGTAGAAAGTACAGGTATTTGGGTTCAACATGTAAGAAGTAGAAAGTACAGGTATTTGAGTTCAACATGTGAGAAGTAGAAAGTAAAGGTATTTTGTGTTCAACATGTGAGAAGTAGAAAGGACAGGTATTGAGTTCAAACTGTAGAAGTAGAAAGTACAGTATTTGAGTTCAACATGTAAGAAGTAGAAAGTACAGGTATTTGTGTTCAAAATGTAAGAAGTAGAAGTACAGGTATTTGTGTTCAACATGGTAAGAAGTAAAAGTACAGGTATTTGTGTTCAACATGTAAGAAGTAGAAAGTACAGGTATTTGTGTTCAACATGTAGAAGTAGAAAGTACAGGTATTTGTGTTCAAATGTAAGAAGTAGAAAGTACAGGTATTTGTGTTCAACATGTAAGAAGTAGAAAGTACAGGTATTTGAGTTCAACATGTAAGAAGTAGAAAGTACAGGTATTTGTGTTCAACATGTAAGAAGCAAAAGTCATCAGAAAAACAAGTAGTGGAGTAAAGTACTGATACCAGAAACATGTACTTAATAGGGATGCTAGCGATTATTCGATTTTTCGAATATTCGTTACAGTCTCCATAATCGAAAATTATTTTAAAATTCGATTTTATTTGTATATATTTTATTATTATTTATGTGTTTCTTTTTTTTCCTGGCTTAGTTTCAACCAAAATATAGACTAATGCTAATAATAGTAATAGTATTAATAATTGTAAATGGCCAGTTTGTTTTACTGTAAACTTGGAGGAAGCCAGCAGCGCAGGCTGCGCAGAGTGCAGACTGCTGCTGCCTGCTACACACCGACCCCGCTCCCCCCCCTCTCTCCATCACACGTGCGATTGATTTATTGGCGATATACAGAACAGTGAGAACAACACAACTAAAGATGAACAAAGCAGCACGTTCAAAGAAGAGTTCCTCGTGGAACTACTTCGAACTGATAAGTGCAAATGAAGTAAAATGCAAGCTCTGCGAAAAGACTCAGCTCAACATCAACAATGCGTTCGCATTTGAGTGCGAAGCATGCCAAAGAAGTGCCTACAGAGAAAGACGCAGCACAGCCGGCCATTACTAACTTCACTTCAAGGCCACGTCGTTGTGATGACAGGCGTGCAGGTGACATAACTGCACTAATCACCAATATGATAGTGTTTTTTTTTTTCTCTCCCGCGGGGGGGTGAGGGGGGGGGGGGGGGGGGGCGGCGAATAATCGATTAATATTCGCCAGGGCTGTCCGATTTTCGAATTTGATCATGGTCAGTTTCTGGCATCCCTAGTACTTAAGTACAGTAACAAAGTATTTGTACTCCACTACTTCCCACCTCTGATATTAAGTGTTGTTGTTGTTGTTGTTGTTGTTGTTGTTGTAGGAACTCTCTAATGTCCATGATCTCTACGGGACCCTGAAGTCTTCTGTTTCTGAGACGTCAGAGAATTCTTCTGTTAATCTGATCCGTCAAGATCTGATTCCTCAGCTGCGAAACACCGTGGTGGATTTCTACAAGTGGCAGAGCAGGAATGTAAGAGGAAGATGGTGGATGTGTAATAAGATAAGATTAGATAAGA
>NW_022987776.1:312137-372137 GCF_902827165.1 Trematomus bernacchii
TGTTATTATAGTTTCCTTAAAATAGTTTTCTATCTGAGTTTTTCATGTTTGGCAATAAACCTGTTTCTGATTCATCAAATTATTCCTAAAATTGCCCGATTGAATGTAAAGAACTGGATATTTTATAGCTTGAACAACAAACTTTATTACCACAGATGATGATTACAGTAACAAAAAGATCAAATATAATATAAATATGTGTTTTTAAGGAGTAAACTCTTGATAAATAATGCTTAGGAAAGAGTGCGGTTAAATTCAAAGCAATGTAAACCAGATTATTTTCAATTTTGGTAAACAAACGTTTGATGGTAAACAATATAATCCCATTTTTTACTACAACTGCTGCACAACAATCATCAATGAGAGGATTGTATATGTACCATCCTATAGCAGACAGACAGACAGACCAGCCATAGTTCTGCTTTAGTCCAGATAGTGATAGAAAATAGAACATGACATCTACATGACATTATATTTCTAACCCTGTGTTGCTAGAAGTCAATAACACTGTTTTTAGTGTTAGTTGAATGAAGTATATTCAGTAAATGTGAGTTTGATGGCAGAGCCGTGGCTTTTTTGATCCCCTCCGTTGTTGTTGTTGTTGTTGTCTTCTTCTTTTCATCGCTGTCTCCTTTATCTTAACACTGAGAGGCTTTTGAGCCAATCAGGACGAGCAGACAGACAGCGCCATGGTAACATGAGACCTTCTTACATGTGGGTGGGCAAAGGCACACTCATTATGCCTCAATAGAGCCACTGGGCTGTTTCCAGGGTAACTATGACTTTCAGGTGTGTGTGTGTGTGTGTGTGTGTGTGTGTGTGTGTGTGTGTGTGTGTGTGTGTTGTGTGTGTGTGTGTGTGTGTGTGTGTGTGTGTGTGTGTGTGTGTGTGTGTGTGTGTGTGTGTGTGTGTGTGTGTGTGTGTGTGTGTGTGCGTGTGCGTGTGTGTGTGTGTGTGTGCGTGTGCGTGTGCGTGTGTGTGCGTCAGAGTGTCTCTGTGTGTGTGTGGTAGTGTTGTGTGTGTGTGTGTGTGCGTAGAGTGTCGTGTGTGTGTGTGTGTGTGTGTGCGTCAGAGTGTCTCTGTGTGTGTGTGTGTGTGTGTGTGTGTGTGTGTGTGCGTCAGAGTGTCTCTGTGTGTGTGTGTGTGTGTGTGTGTGTGTGTGTGCGTCAGAGTGTCTCTGTGTGTGTGTGTGTGTGTGTGTGTGTGTGTGTGTGTGTGTGTGCGTCAGAGTGTCTCTGTGTGTGTGTGTGTGTGTGTGTGTGTGTGTGTGTGGTGTGGTGTGGTGCGTCAGAGTGTCTCTGGGTGTGTGTGTGTGTGTGTGTGTGTGTGTGTGTGTGTGTGTGTGTATCAAATTGCCTTGTGGTCAGTAAGTTCGTGTTGGACTGAAAACACAATGTGCCGAAAACAACAGCAGTCAGTGAACGTCACGTAAGCCGTTGAGTTCAGGGCTTCTTTTTTTTTTACGGGAAAAGCATCAACGAAAATTGCGAAGTAGGGAAAATATATTTTGAGGTTTCGTGGTTTGCGGATGTAATCGTCGGCAGGGTAGCTTGTGGATTTACTCCAGGTGGAACTAAAGTCTGATTTAAGACTTGATTATATTTCACATCATTCATCCACATCTGCAAAGTAACTAAAGGTATAAATACATGTAGTGGAGTACAAGTACACCATGTACCTCTGAACTGTAGAGGAGCAGAGTGGAAATACTTAAGTACCTCAAAGTAAGTACAGTACTTGAGTAAATCTACTTAGTTACTACCTCCACTGCATGTTGTGTGTGCTAGCAGCCCTATAATCCACACTATACATACAATAAATCAATGTGAATTCTGTTTCTAATTTGTTTAGTTGTAATAATCTATAAAAATACTGTTAAAGAACCGTATCGATAAGCAGTACTTGTAATTGTTTCAATCAGGCCTCATTATTTCACAGTGGCACAGGATCATCTGCCAATACAAGCACTTTAGTTCATGTTCAATCCATAATAAAATATACAATTATAGTTGGAACTTTTTGTCTTGTTATTATTAGCAGAGAAAATGTAATGTTTGTAAAACTATATACAATTCATTCTACCAATCTGGATGGGAACCGGGTTGGGGGGGGGGCTCGGAAATACTTCCAATTACCCAAGGGGGGCCTCACTGAAAAAGGTTGGGACCCACTGCTCTAACTGCTGCCTCAATTTCTGGTTTATTTCTTTATCATTTTGGCTGTTAAACAGATTTTGCTGTCCATTTCTTAATCGAGATCGTCCTACAACTAATTACCCACTTCCTCGACCTCACATCGAGCCGAGAGACACGGCAAGCTCTCTTGCTGTTTTATTATTTGCACGTTGTTGGCATATACAGTGAGTTTAGTGTTATGCTGTTGTGCCACATGTATTGTTCACATCTGGAACGCCTTGTGAGGAATGCTTTGGCGATGTTAGTTTAAAATGTGGTCATGCCAATAAAGCCCCTTTGTTGCTCTCATCCTCCTCACATCAAAGTGCTCTCTTTTCTCCTCGCTTCAAAGCCGGGGTTGAAAAGTCAGCAGCTGCATAGTAATCGGGGGATAAGGCTTTAGTATTCACACACACACTCTTCACACACACAACCTTTCTCACCGTGTCTGTCACAGATTAGCCGTTGTGATTTTTTTATCTCCATTGGTTCAGTCTCTCCGTCTCATTATCCTGATCCGATGCCTCGTGTTGATCGTGGGTCACATCGCCTCCCCTCACCCTTGTTGGTTCAATAATTCATTATAGTGTGAGTTAAACACGTCCTACACACTGTGTGTAAAGGCTGCTGGGGGGATAATACCGTTTACTTTCCATTGAGATTGTTTTAGACTCATCTAATCTGATTTATTCTGAGGAAATGTTGTGAGTAAGTGATAGAAAACAGATACAAGATTGAAGAAAAAAAGATTATTTTGTGTTAAAAGTAATTTTTTTAATTGCCTTTTTGTGCCAATTCCCAACAAAATCACAATTCCTGTTGTTTAACACTGAATTTCATATCATCATCATCATCATCATCATCATCATCATCATCACCATCATCTACGATAACAGGAGCTCAATGAGTATACAGAGCTTGAGTATATCGTGTGTAGAGAACATGTGACTCAGACATCCTTGAGCACACACTCATAAACGAGAACAAAAAATACAATAATGAGGCAGATGGGTGCAGTTTTGAAGATAAACACACACACACACACACACACACACACACACACACACACACACACACACACACACACACACACACACACACAGGACCACTCTCATGATCCCTACCAGCATATCTATTGGGTATAATATTAAGTTATATGTTTTATTATCAACTACCTATCCTTACTATGTAATACAATGGAAATATAATACAGTATATAATGCAATATACAGTATTACAAATGACCATAATGCAGTGGCCAGAATAAAGATATTTAAATATGTCATAGGCATTTATTCAAAGTGTAGTATGAGGTTAGTTTGTGTGTATTGTATAAAATGTGTGTTGTGTTTGAGAGAGAGCCGAGTAAACAGAGGTCTCTGCATTCCAAATGAAATGCATCCATGTTTGAGTCCTGTGTGTGTGTGTGTGTGTGTGTGTGTGTGTGTGTGTGTGTGTGTGTGTGTGTGTGTGTGTGTGTGTGTGTGTGTGTGTGTGTGTGTGTGTGTGTGTGTGTGTGTGTGGTGTGTGTGTGTGTGTGTGGTGTGTGTGTGTGTGTGTGTGTGTGTGTGTGTGTGTGTGTGTGTGTGTGTGTGTGTGTGTGTGTGTGTGTGTGTGTGTGTGTGTGTGTGTGTAGCAGGTGTGAGGCCAGACTTTGACCCGGGGTTTCTTCCTGTCCATCTGGAGGCAAACAGTAGGAGATTCTCTGAACTCAACACTGAGCTCAGTGTCTGAACAGCTGAGAGGGGAAACGCCGCTTTACAACTGCACCCAAACACACCGTCCAGACGTCTACTGTGTGTTCATTTAAATTTCATTTCATCTTTATTTGTTCCGTTCATGGTATGCACAACTTAAAGGGGACCTATCATGCAAAATGCACTTGTGTACGTCTTTTATACATGAATATGTGTCCCCGGTGTTCCAGGGAACTCACCAAGTGTCAGAAAACACAACCCTCTCTATTTTCCTCCATACCCAAATCTCTAAAAAAGGGGCTGCAACGGATCTGATAAAAACTGATCCAGATTTGAACACTGTCCTGACGTCAGGACGGTGGCGCTACAGCTATTGGGCCAACTCTCCACCTATCAGGGGAATGTGGGGTTGGGCCACGGCCGGCCATTGCCGCTCGAAAGCGCTGGATACGCTGTAGTACATATGCCAGGCCTGTAAGTGGCGCTGTAGTCTCCCACAAAAGCAGCGAAGAAGACTTCCCGCGCATGGTTGCTATAGTTACCCTTCTGTTTATTTTCCGCTGTGGCTTTCTTTCTCCCTCCCCGAGGCAAGCGTTTGCTCCCGCTGCTTTAATTCAATGCAATCCCTCCCCGTCGAGGCAAGCACTGTAATTCTCTCCGGTTAGTCCACCAGCAGATGACAAACACCCACCTCTCCGCCTCTTCCAAGGAACGAGGGGACCGTGCGGCAGAGTTTCAGTTGTTCGCCGGTCAAGATGTCCGTTAAAGTTGAAATCTTCCGGACAAAATTAGAAAAGTGCCGGTCAAAGGTCTTCTTTGTTATTTATTGAGCTTTAAAACAAATGAATAACGACTCTATAGGCCTATAATAATATAATAAAACACGGAGCTTTTTTAGAGCTTTCCACCATTCAACACCTTAACATCTTGACTAAATGAATACATAAATAATGCATAAACTGTATAAAAGACAAATACTTAAATTGTACCTGAAGCTGTGATGTACGTTTAAGGACAAATATCTGGTTGAAAAAAGACTGTGATTGAGATTTTAAATTGATTTATTACATGGCGTAGTTAAATACTCGATTCTGATTGGTCAATTCAGAACACGCGACACGTTGTTAATCCAGTACAGACAAACCGCTGTCAAGGACTTATTGACCGTTGTTAAGGACGCTCACATCTGCAGAAAGAAGTCCGGTCGATTTAACTGTATACAGTTTGGCCGAACTGGGACAAGAAAACAGCGGAGAAGTAACGGGGCAGAAACCCTCCGGTCCAGACATAGACATCAAACGGCAAAACATATTCAGTTGCCAGTTCCTTTGACATTAGGGCAGGGATATCTAGATACTTCCCAAGGTTTGACATCATGAATCGTGCTACTTTTAAAGCAAGCAACGATGTTTTCAAATCTGTAATCAAAAAGCTCCTCAAAAACGCTATCGAAGCAGTTCCTGCCGTTGTTACGTAGATCAAACGGTAACAACGGACTATTTTTCTTCAAGAAAGAGAAAGGAAAAGAGGTTAAAAGGCGGAGCGCTGGACGTCAGATAAATCACCAGAAGAAGGCAGAGAGGAAGTAAACACTAATGCTGCATTCACACCGGACGCGATGTGATGTTTGGGGGCGGCGCGATTACATGTAAAGTCAATGCAGAGACGCGGACAGACGCGAATTCGCTCCGACGGCGAGCATGAAGCGGTGGACGCGGCGCGAATCACGCGTTAGAGGCGATTGAACGGTGCCGCGTTAAATGCGAGAGTTCAATTTTTTCAACTCGAGCGTCAAATTCACGTGACGCGTTCTCGCGGAAGCCAATCAGCGGTGAGGATCTCAGCCTGCCGTCACTGACGTTCAACCACACAACATCAGCCGTTAGCTGTTAGCAGTTAGCACACAGAGCTCACAGCTCCTCATATCTGTTCAGAAACTAGACAAAAGTTAAACAAGTACAAACCACAGACTGCCTGTGTCATGGAGAATACAGTCGCTGCTTTATTTCTGTCTGTAGGCCGTTGTTATGAGTGTGGACGGTCGGAGCAGATGCAACGTTAGCTTAGCCTGGTCGACCCGATCTTCATTCAGAAAACACGCATTTTAAAAGGTGTTTCCCCTGCCGTCTGTCTGCAGACTTGTCAAAGCATTAATTCATGGTTTTTACTAACCGGTATCAGTATGTTGTTACTTCGGCATCATTTAGAAACGTGTATTACAATTTAATCACGGTAAAATATATTCATTGTGTTGTAGTTGTAGCTCCCGAGCCAGCGCGTCTTGTTTGAATGATGCGAGTAAACACAGCTGGCAGCCGCGGTGAAACTCCAGCGTTTAGAGCGATGCGATAGGAGCGATTAGAGCGAAGCGAATATTCGCATCGCGTCCGGTGTGAACGCAGCATAACAGGAACAGAACACGGTATGGGCTCTGCAGAGTTTAGGGACTTGTTAGTGGATCAGAAACTGTGAACAGAGTTGGACAGTGCTGCCGTAAAGTTGTTGTTGTCGCAGTTCCAGACGTTTTTTTTTTCTTAGCGGAAGAAATACAATCATTTTTAAGTCAATACAATTGACTGATCAAGATCCCTGCGCTTCGCGTCGGGCTCTCTGATCAGCCTGTCGGGTGTTCTTTTCCCCATAATGACCGCCTCGCTGCACATTATCCCTTATTCAACAACCTCTGAAATGTTCAAATTGACCAATCAGAATCCAAGCCGTGTAATATATATATATTTAGTAAGTCTATTTTAAGTACTTTTAATATATTTTTTAATGCTAATACTGTAAGAGTAATTTCACTTAAAGGTGGGGTAGGTAATTTTGGAGAAACCGGCTCGAGATCGCTAGAATTTGAAAATACATAACCGGAAAAAATCTGCCACTTCCTTACAGAGCCCCTCCTCCAACACACACGAACGCGCACATGACCAATGAGGGCACGAGATAAGTTTGTGCACAGATGGAAGGCTGACAGGCAGGTAGGCCATCCAGTTATTTTAGCCGGGCCGGCTCAGATGATTGGTCGTGCTTTTTACAGTACCACGGCTTCCACAGATGATATTTTTTATGGATTTTTTGTCAAAGCATTTAATGTATTCATTGCTATCGGGATGTTAAGAGCATTCCATGGAATATAACAAAAAGTGTATCTGAAATAAATTACATACCCCACCTTTAAGTAAGATTTTGAATGCAAGACTTCTAAAATGTAGTTTTAACACATATATAAATACTTGTGCATGCTAAAGGATGGATCGAACCATGTAGCTGCACACACACACACACACACACACACACACACACACAGTTGCAGATTAATAATGAGGTACATCTGTGCAGCGTGGGTGATCTAATTCCTTAGAGCGACATGAAGAGTGCCAAAACAAAAGGAGCTGCATGGAATAAACACAACATAATAGTATTGAACACACACACACACACACACGCATACACACACACACACACAAACACACACACACACACACACACACACACACACACTCCTTTATTTGGCTCTCAGCGGGATCTGCACTCGTCTCCTCTTTCTCTGCCATTGATTCGTCACTCTCTGAGATGTTACTGTGGAAACAGAGACGACCCCCCCCCCCCCCTCTCTGTGTGTTGAGAGTCAGTAATTTACGCCTCATCTCTCACTCCGTCAGTTTCTCACTTCCTCCTGGTTTCAATCATCTGTTTCTTTTCTCGTATTTCGCTCCAGATGTTTTATCACCTCTCTCCTCCTCGTGATTTATTTTGTATCTCGCCATCTATCTCCAATCTCTTCCAATTCCTCTGTCGATTTATTTTCAAATGTTATAAATATATTACATATTCTTTCATTTCTTATGTTTCTATAAAAAAAATGTATTCTATTTTTAATATAATTTATTTTGTATTCTATTTTTTTTTTTTTTTGATTTTTAATTCTTTCTTTTCTTTTATATTATTTAAAATTTAATTTTAATTTAACATTCTTTTTTCTATCTATATTTTTTATCTGATTCAATTAAATTGTTTCTCCCCCGCAATACTCTGCAAATAGTTAAAGGGGACCTATCATGCAGAATGCACTTTTTGATGTCTTCTCTACATCACCATGTGTCCCCGGTGTGTCAGGGAACTCACGCAGCGTCAGAAAATAAAACCCCTCTCTTTTCCTCCGTACCCAAATCTCTAAAACGGGGGAACAACGGAGCTGATCCAGATTAGCGTCCGATATGACGTAATATCTGAAATGTGGACCC
Source organism: Trematomus bernacchii (assembly GCF_902827165.1). NCBI lineage: Eukaryota > Metazoa > Chordata > Actinopteri > Perciformes > Nototheniidae > Trematomus > Trematomus bernacchii. Next base: position 320,256 of record NW_022987776.1, read on the forward strand.
ACGGCCCTATCAGAAACGTTGCTATCAGAAACAATGCCAGACTGTTTTGTACGTAATATGGTCGGTGTTTACATTAGCATCGCTAACACTCAGAGCTAACCTGTACTGGAGAGCATGTGTGTGAAGAAGCAGGAAATAAAAAGGAACTCACCTTGTGGTATAACCGGCAAGAGAGAAAGCCTTTGAGCTCCATACTGTTTCAGAGAGAATCCTTGATAATCCATGATATGGCGTTTCATCACGGCAGCATTTAGTTTAGACAGTAGCTGCCGGTGTTCCGGATTAACTGGTTTCCCGATCAACTGGGGCACAGATGTGAGGGGCGTGGCCTTCGACTGAAATACACATTTCGATCGCTTCTTCTGTCGTTTACATAAATCTTTTGGTATATTTGGCTCGGTAGGAAGACTTTGATGCACATTCAGTACCAGTGTGTGAGGTTGTGGTTACGATGGCGATATCCGGACGCGAACAGCGAGGACTACAAAAAAAGAAACGAGATGACTGGGGATGTCTGTTCAAAACATTGCGAGCTCCAATAAATCATTAAAACCAGCTATTGTTGCCCGATTTATCACTGAATATCGTTCCTAATGTGATACTAAGTCCACCTGAGACCTGTGTACACCTTCAGACAGCCTCCAAGTGAAGCACACGGTGTTTACTCACAGTTTGAAAGCAGCGTGGAGAAGTCTTCATCTGTGTTAAACTGTGACCCGCTCAGGTAAACGGCGATCCGCCCAGGGAACTGGGACCCGCCCAGGTTAAACTGTGATTCACCCAGGTTAAACTGTGTTAAGACTTCTGTGGCTATCTACCAGCGATCATGTTTAATATGAAAGACTACACACTCATGTATCCCTTATAAAAACAGTATTCTGCAGCACTCATCCAGATAAGATGTGACTGTTAACTCGTTTTACAAAGATAGCAGCAGAAATGTCATTGCTGCATGTGCAGGGATACTTAGACTTTAAAATGCTGATGGGTCATTAATGTTGGTCTCGGCAAACAATATTAGGAGTCCTCTATTCAAACCGTTTGAATAGAGGACTCCTTAATATATATTAAACATGATCGCTGGTAGATAGCCACAGAAGTCTTAACACAGTTTAACCTGGGCGGATCGCCGTTTACCTGAGCGGGTCCCAGTTTAACACAGATGAAGACTTCTCCACGCTGCTTTCAAACTGTGAGTAAACAACGTACGCTTCACTTGGAGGCTGTCTGAAGGTGTACACAGGTCTCAGATGGACTTGGTATCACATTAAGAACGATATTCAGTGGTAAATCGGGCAACAATAGCTGGTTTCGATGATTTATTGGAGCTCGCAATGTTTTGAACAGACATCCCCAGTCATATCGTTTCTTTTTTTGTAGTCCTCGCTGTTCGCGTCCGGATATCGCCATCGTAACCACAACCTCACACACTGGTACTGAATGTGCATCAAAGTCTTCCTACCTTGCCAAATATACCAAAAGATTTATGTAAACGACAGAAGAAGCGATCAAAATGTGTATTTCAGTCGAAGGCCACGCCCCTCACATCTGTGCCCCAGTTGATCGGGAAACCAGTTAATCCGGAACACCGGGTCCCGCATGAGCTCAGCCCCTCCTTTTTATTTTATAAAGCTTTATACCCCAAATCAACACTTTAGAAACAGGAAGTGAAATAGAGGGATATGAGGCATGGCTAGAATGGGTGATCTGTTTGGTATTTTGAGCAAAACACTTCATAGACATGTTTTTTATATATTTTATATATCTGAGACCTAAAAATAGCATGATAGGTGACCTTTAAATCAGATGTAATGCTTGCAAAAACTCCCCATTACCAATCAAACATAAATAATTAAAAGTGTCATAAAACAACATATTGTACCGCTGCCTCTGTTCTTGAGCAAGGCACCAAGCATTTCTCCAGCAGTTGCACCATTTTTTGTTTAGTTTAGTTTATTAGTTTATAGTGTCGTGGACAGTCACAAAAAACATTAAATGTTGAAGCTTTATCCAAGCTAATTTCCAGCTGTTGTCCTCCAGATGATAATAGACACCTTTTTAAAATCACAATACATCAACAGCATTAGTTATAAAGAAAGGATGAAAGAGAACAATAAAATGCAAACAACACACGTTACTAGATAGAGAGATAGATAGACGAGATGAGTATACCGAGAGATACGACTAGATAGATAGATAGAGCGAGAAGATAGATAGATAGATAGCTAGATGCTCGATCGATAGATCGCATATGCTCGCTGCGAAGCTATCGCTGCTGATGGCTGATAGATGATAGTAGATAGCTGGCTGCTATGCTGGATGGATGCTCGGCGCTAGCTCGCTGCTCAGCTGCTCGCTCGCTGGCTCGCTCGTGGCTCGACTGGCTGGCTCGCTGCTGGCTCGCTCGCTCGATCCGCGCTCGCTCGCTCGTGGCTCGCTCGCGCGTCGCTGGATCGCTCAGCTCGCTCTGGCTGCTCCGCTGGCTCGCTGCTCCTGGCTGGCTCGCTCGCTCGCTGCTGGCTGGCTGCTTCGCTCGCTGGCTGGCTGGCTCGCTCGCGCGCGCGCTCGCTCGCTCGCTGGCTCGCTCGCGCGCTCGCTGGCTCGCTCGCTCGCTGGCTCGCTCGCGCGCGCGCTCGCTCGCTCGCTGGCTCGCTCGCTCGCGCGCTCGCTGGCTCGCTCGCGCTCGCTCGCGGCTGGCTGGCTCGCTCGCTCTCTGGCTGGCTGGCTGGCTCGCTCGCTCGCGCGCTCGCTCGCTCGCTCGCTCGCTGGCTGGCTGGCTCGCTCGCTGGCTGGCTCGCTCGCGCGCGCGCTCGCTCGCGCTGGCTCGCTCGCTCGCGCTCGCTGGCTCGCTCGCTCGCTGGCTGGCTCGCTCTCGCTCGCTCGCTCGCTGGCTGTGGCTCGCTCGCTCGCTCGCTCGCTCGCTCGCTCGCTCGCTGGCTCGCTGGCTGGCTGGCTCGCTCGCTCGATCGCTCGCTCGCTCGCTGCTCGCTGGCTCGCTCGCATGGCTGGCTGCTGGCTCGCGCGCTCGCTCGCTCGCTGGCTCTCGCGCGCTACGCTGGCTCGCTCGCTCGCTGGCTCGCTCGCGCGCGCTCGCTCGCTCGCTGCTCGCTAGCTCGCTCGCTTGCTGGCGGCTCGCTCGCTCGCTGCTGGCTGGCTCTCGCTCGCTCGCGCGCTCGCTGGCTCGTCTCGCTCGCTCTCTGGCTGGCTGGCTCGCTCGCTGGCTGGCTCGCTCGCGCGCGCGCTCGCTCGCGCGCTGGCTCGCTCGCTCGCTGGCTGGCTCGCTCGCTCGCTGGCTCGCTCGCTGGCTCGCTCGCTGGCTGCTGGCTCGCTCGCTGGCTCGCTCGCTCGCTCGCTGGCTTGGCTGGCTCGCTCGCGCGCGCGCTGCTCGCTCGCTGGCTCGCTCGCCGCGCTCGCTGGTCTCGCTCGCTCGCTGGCTCGCTCGCGCGCGCGCTCGCTCGCTCGCTCGCTCCGCTCGCTCGCTCGCTCGCTGGCTGGCTGGCTCGCTCGCTCGCTGGCTGGCTGGCTCCTCGCTGGCTGGCTCGCTCGCGCGCGCGCTCGCTCGCGCGCTGGCTCGCTCGCTCGCGCGCTCGCTGGCTCGCTCGCTCGCTGGCTGGCTCTCTCGCTCAGCTCGCTGGCTGGCTGGCTGGCTGGCTCGCTCGCTGCTCGCTCGCTCGCTGGCTGGCTGGCTCGCTCTCTGGCTAGCTCGATCGCTGGATGGCTGGCTCTCTATTCTACCCCTGACCTGTTCTTGATCAAGTCACTGAAATACTAAAGTGTCACTCGTTGTGTGTCTGTTTGCTTCACATATACCATGCGTACTGTGTGTGTGTGTGTGTGTGTGTGTGTGTGTGTGTGTGTACAGACTGCCTGTTTGTGTGGTCTGATCAGTGTGTCATTGTGTGTCCTCTCTCCCTCTCTCTCCTCCTCCCAGTTCCTCCAGAGGCCATTGGCTTCCTGTCAGCTGTTGGCGTCTTCATCGTGGCGTTGGCCGTCCTCTTCCTCTTCATCAACAAAAAACTGTGTTTCTCTCGCGTCGGGGGAATGCCCTGTCTGGAACAACATGGCCGCCGGAAGAAAGGTCGAGTGGGGATCCGCCAGGGGCTCGGTGAGTGAGACGGTGGCATATATTAGTGCATGTAAATGGTTTTCAAAGGCTAAAATCCCAAAGTTCCCTCCAGAGTGACTTTCTCTCCTCCAATGGACTCCTTTGTTTACTTTAGGAACTATAATGACATCATCATATAGTGGCAGTGTGTCATATAGGTTTTAGTGCATGTATATGGTCTGCAAAGGTTACAATCCTAAAATTCCCTCCAAGCTTAATTGACCTACATTTGATTGACTTTACTAACTTATAACTTAACTGATAAGGCAATAAACCTCTAGTGAGCGGCCCAGCCCTTTGTATGTTTTTCTGTATGTGGCCCTGAGTGAAAAAAGTTTGGACATCTTTAAAGTAGAGACACTACATAGTGCATGTAAATGGTCTGCAAAGGCTAAAATCCCAAAGTTCCCTCCAGAGGGAGTTTTTCTCTTCCGCCCCCTCCTTGAAACGCCTCCAATGGACTCCTTTGTTTACTTCAGGAACAATAGTGACATCACTATATAGTCACAGTGTTTCATATATTAGTGCATGTAAATGGTCTGCAAAGGCTAAAATCCCCAAATTCCCTCCAAACTTAATTGACCTACATTTGATTGACTTTGCTAACTTATAACAACTGATTAGGCAATAAACCTCTAGTGAGCGGCCCAGCCCTTTGTATGTTTTTCTGTATGTGGCCCTCAGTGAAAAAAGTTTGGACACCCCTGTTTTAGTGCATGTAAATGGTCTGCAAAGCCTAAAATCCCAAAGTCCCCTCCACAGTGACTTTCTCTCCTTCGCCCCCTCCTTGAAACGCCTCCAATGGACTCCTTTGTTTACTTCAGGAACAATAGTGACATCACTATATAGTGGCAGTTTGTCATTTAGGTTTTAGTGCATGTAAACGGTCTGCAAAGGCTAAAATCCTTAGAAAATCATCCCAAGAGTCAACAAAAGTGTCAAGAGTTGGTCAAATGGATCTCCATAAATCAGACTTTAGGAAACAAAAATCACATTTATATATTTTGTTTACTTTTGAAGTATTTGGCATTTCCTCAGAGCTCTGGACTCTGAAGTTTATGAAGCCATTTATTCGTTTTTTAAACAGAATAAACCCAGGAAAGGGAGATTATGACATAATGGGGGTTTATGCTTTAATAAACTTTTGGATTTTAACCTTTGCAGACCATTTACATGCATTAAAACCTATATAACACACTAAAGGAAAGGAACACTAACAAAAAAGCATGTAGAGATATTGATCTCCCTCTCTAAAAGGAAGACTAGTTCCCAACATGTTGAAGTGAATACGAGAACATGTGAGCGCGCTGTTGCTTTCACACTTTCGTTGAATATAACCTTGAATAATTCAGAGAAAGAAACTGCATTATAACTCCTATTAAGCCCTTCAGTAACGGAGGAACAACGTGGGGGAGGTTGTATTTGCGCAGTGCTTTCTGTGGGCGAGATTGTGCGTATGAGAGAAAGACTTGAGTGAGTCAGACGTAGAAAGCTCTGCTGCGGCTCACAATGAAACATCAAATATGAACATTAAAGAAACCTTGAAGAACATTAGAGCAGAAGAGAAACAGAGAAAAGGGTTTTTCATTCTCTGTTTCCGTCACACAGTAAAACTTCTTCTTTCCTCCCACGCTGAAAACACAGAGCAAAGTTTACTTAAGGAGAATAAAATGAACATCAGCAGGAGAGGACTCTTTAAAGGAGAGACACTACATACTGATATACACCTGAACATCAGCAGGAGAGGACTCTTTAAAGGAGAGACACTACATACTGATATACACCTGAACATCAGCAGGAGAGGACTCTTTAAAGGAGAGACACTACATACTGATATACACCTGAACATCAGCAGGAGAGGACTCTTTAAAGTAGAGACACTACATAATGATATACACCTGAACATCAGCAGGAGAGGACTCTTTAAAGTAGAGACACTACATACTGATACACACCTGAACATCAGCAGGAGAGGACTCTTTAAAGTAGAGACACTACATACTGATATACACCTGAACATCAGCAGGAGAGGACTCTTTAAAGTAGAGACACTACATACTGATATACACCTGAACATCAGCATGAGGGGACTCTTTAAAGTAGAGACACTACATACTGATATACACCTGAACATCAGCAGGAGAGGACTCTTTAAAGTAGAGACACTACATACTGATATACACCTGAACATCAGCAGGAGAGGACTCTTTAAAGTAGAGACACTACATACTGATATACAGCTGAACATCAGCAGGAGAGGACTCTTTAAAGTAGAGACACTACATACTGATATACACCTGAACATCAGCAGGAGAGGACTCTTTAAAGTAGAGACACTACATACTGATATACACCTGAACATCAGCAGGAGAGGACTCTTTAAAGTAGAGACACTACATACTGATATACACCTGAACATCAGCAGGAGAGGACTCTTTAAAGTAGAGACACTACATACTGATATACACCTGAACATCAGCAGGAGAGGACTCTTTAAAGTAGAGACACTACATACTGATATACAGCTGAACATCAGCAGGAGAGGACTCTTTAAAGTAGAGACACTACATACTGATATACACCTGAACATCAGCAGGAGAGGACTCTTTAAAGTAGAGACACTACATACTGATATACACCTGAATATCAGCAGGAGAGAACTCTTTAAAGTAGAGACACTACATACTGATATGAAACTGAAAATGAGCACGATAGGGCCCCTTTAAGTTCTAAATACTGTGCTAAAAATGCCAATTTAACCGGCGACTAACCAAGCAGACAAAACCAGAGTATAAAAAGGTTTAAAGTTCAACATGTGCTTTGATAACCTGAAAGTGCTTCAATGAGAGCTTTCTGGGCTGAAGAGGATAATTCCTGCCCTAATTAAATTCTGTCTGTGAGTCATTTTCAGTCAACATTTGGTAGCTTTTTCTACCTCACAGTTTGATGCTTTAAATGAGACCAAAAGAAAGAAACGGACGGTTGACTCCAGGTAAAGACTGAGTGAATCACTGAGCAAACACTCACCTGCAGCAGGTGGAGTCTCTGGTATTTCCAGTTGATTTCCTGAACAAACAACACATCCTGTTGGGACTCAGCGCTCCAGGTAGGGGCTCTTTTGTTATGTCAGGTTATTTCTGTCTAATTTAATTAATTTTTAACCCGCAGGCATCATTTAAATAATTTACTGTGTTCAAAGAACACTGGAAAAGCTCATGTGTCCCTCTCAGATGTACTGTAGTACTGTTTACAAATATCAACAAAGGCAAATACTGTACTTTTCTGAGAAGGTTAGTGTCTCTCTATCGTGAGAGAATTGTAATACTTCTAAAGTTAATTAAACTCTTTTAGAAGTGTCTCGGATCAGAGGGAAAATGCATCGTCACAGACATGGGCGTCACTTTGTTTTCAAAAGTGGTGGAGACACTTTTTTCAGAAAGTACTCATGTGTATCTGTACATGTGTGTGCGTGTGCGTGCGTGCGTGCGTGCGTGCGTGTGTGTGTGTATGTATGTGTGTACTGCACTTACGTGTATGAGGCACATCCCTCCACTTCCGGTTCACATCTCCAGGAAAAACGTGTTCTCTCTCTGTGTGTGTGTGTGTGTGTGTGTGTGTGTGTGTGTGTGTGTGTGTGTGTGTGTGTGTGTGTGTGTGTGTGTGTGTGTGTGTGTGTGTGTGTGTGTGTGTGTGTGTGTGTGTGTGTGTGTGTGTGTGTGTGTGTGTGTGTGTGTGTGTGTGTGTGTGTGTGTGTGTGTGTGTGTGTGTGTGTGTGTGTGTGTGTGTGTGTGTGTGTGTGGCTGCTTCCTGCTCTGTAACCATGGCTACGCTCAGGTAGATATTGTGACCTGTACTTTAGAGAGGAGCCTGCTCGATTCAAGCGTCATTCATTCAGCTGTTGCTATCCAATTATGGTCAAATTATGATGTGAGTACAGTGACCCTAACGCTAACAACTTCTTATTTTAAATCACAAAGACACTGTGAGAGAGAGAGACAGAGAGAGAGAGAGAGAGAGAGAGAGAGAGAGAGAGAGAGAGAGAGAGAGAGAGAGAGAGAGAGATAGAGAGAGAGAGAGATATAGAAGATGAGAGAGAGAGAGATGAGAGAAGAGATGGTGGGTGTAAAACGTGTTTAATAGATCTCTTACGTCTCACAACAGGAGTGATTATCTCAGCAGCACAAAGTGGATTATATACCTGGGATCAGCTGGTGTTTAAAATCATTTTATTCAAAGCAGGTTCTTGTTGTTTTTCCCCCTTTGGTAACGTTTGATTGAGAGGATCTGAACTGGTTCTTCTAGTATTATTTAAGGGTTGTATTGGATGCAAATCAACGGCACTGACGGACAAATTCAAACCATCGAACGATCACTAAAAGCCCCATAGGAAGATAAGATAAGATCAACTTTATTGATGATCCCAAATGTTGTTGTTTTTTCCGTCACAGCAGCATGTTCAAACAAGCCATTTCACAAATAAAAAGAGTTGACAATAAACTAAATAAAACGGCAAACAGTCCCGTAACGTTTTGCAGCTGTGTGGTAAATATGGAAAATGACACATGTTGCCTTTGTGCCGGGAACACATTCGAGAGAGAGACATTTAGACATTTTGCAGAAGGTGCAGAAAGCATTCCTCACAAACTCCAAGGAAAGGACATTAAACATGACGGAGAGAATATTTAGGATTTCGTAGCTTCACACATTGCTGATCTTTGTAAACTGGTTTTGCAATAGAGTGCCACAGTGACGCGTCCTAAAACATCTCCTAAAGTCAACTCCTTCCGGTTCCTTCGACAAAAACGCAATGCAATTTCTCCATACGTTTTTGGAAAATAGCTCGAAATCAGGTCTGTGGTTGAGACACATTGAAGAGACGGATCACGTTTTGTTCAGCCGGATCATCTCCACATGTCTACCCTACTTTTATAATGTTCTAATCATAAATCTAATGTCCAGAAGCAAAATGCTAACGTGATGCTATAAAGCAGGGCTTCTCAAACTCCGGACCAAGGTGTCCCATTATAAAAAAAAATAAAAAAAATTATAAAAAAAAAAAAAAAAAAGAATTATGATTCTGATAAATTAATGTACATCATCATGTACGCGCGTCTTGTGTCTGACGCGTTGTGAGAATGAACGTGCATATATATTTACTTGTGTGTGCGAGCGTGACACGCATAGCAGACCGCAAGTTAACCGCAAGTTTACCTTGACATACTGTATGTATGTATTGAATGTGTGTGTGTATACAGGGGCGCCGTTTACCAACAGGCAAGGCAGGCAAGTGCTTGGACCAGAAGGGGGCCCCCAAAGAAGGTAGATTAAGAAGGTCCACAGCAACGACAACATGAAACACCCTTTAATTTACTGCAACGACATGTCGGGAAACTCCATGCATAGAGCGCCAATAAACTGCTTCTTAATTTCAGTTTCGTTTCTCCGCTCGGGGGGGGGGGGGGACTTTAGTGGCATCGATCCGGACCAGTGACCTTGTATAAAGTTCACAACTGGACCTTTAATAAAAAAGTTTGAGTACCCCTGCTATAAAGGAACTACAGTCGAGTACAGCAGCACGACTTCAACGTCACGCCAACTTAAGATCCATATTCAAACATACAGATTCTAAATGGTACGAGTTGAAGCGTTTGTTTGAACAGTTAGCAGGAGGCAGGTACTTGCTTTCAAGCAGAACAGGGCTAACTAACTTAGAGGAGTGTTTACGTGTTCGGCGTAATGACGTACAACGACCTCCACGACTTCTGTAGTCCTATTCAGCCACTTGGTAACAACCATCGTTTTTCAGACACGTCAACTCTTCAGAAATCACCAGTGGGGTCACTGCTGATGGATTTAATGTCCTAGAACAAAACGTGATCCATCTCTTTAATGTGTCTCAACCACAGACCCATTGGCTCTGAGACGAGGGAACAGGAAGTGGTGAAATGCTGACTCACTTCCTGGTTTTAGGACGCGTCACTGTGGCACTCTATGGAGCTCATTTAAATAGTGCAAGAGGTCCAGGAGGTCCTTCTCTTGCCGACTCACTTCAGAGCCTTCGAGGAAACTTCCGTTTTTGGCACTTCAACGTCTTCATTTCGTTTGTTTCTTACAATAAATACTGATGTAGTTCCAGCTTCAGTGCGATGGACCCTGTGCTCTCCTGTCTGACCGTCTTCACTGATGTGAGAGATTTAGAAGTGATTCACTGAAGAGGTTTCTATGACAAAACCTCCTCTCCTCTCCTTTCCTTTCCTTTTTCCTCTTCTCTCCCTTCCTCTCATCTTTTATTCCTCTACTCTCCTTTCTTACTTGTTTCCTCCTCTTCCTCTCCCAGCCTCTCCTCTTCCTCACCCCTTTGTCTCCCTGTGTTTCTCTCCCTGCAGTGAACAGTTATGGTGAGGATGATGAAGATGAAGGCAGCAGCTCTTCTGACAGTGAAGAGGAGGTCCTGAAGCAGTTTGAGATCTCTGTCTCTCGGTCTCAGAGTTTTCGAGCTCCTGCAGCAACAAACAGCAGCGAACAACAACAACAACAACAACAACAACAACAAACCCAGCTGTCAGTCAGCCGTCGACACAAATTCAGCCGACTGTCGGACCAGGAGGAAGGAAGCACGGAGCCGTCAGACTGCGAAGGTGAGGGTCCAAAAGCTCCATTCATTCCTCTGCACATATTACAGGGTCCAGAACGAGTCTGAGAGGGGGGGGGGGTTAGTATGTCGAGCACTCGCAGTATGTCTAAGGGGTGGGAATCACCAGGCTCCCCACGATACGATACTATTGCGATACTTAACCAACGATACAATAGTATTGCGATTCTACGATATGCTAAGTAAGATAAGATAAGATAAGATGGATCTTTATTAGTCCCCGTGGGGAAGTCCAGTAGTTTAACAGCAACAGGTTGAGAATGAAAAACAGCACAGATTCACACAGATTAAATATTAATACAATTAAAATGATATATAGTTAAGAAATGATATTAAAATGAACATATATACATCTGTAGAGCACTTACCAGCATGGGCGTCGCAGCCATTATATGAGGGTGGGACAAATCCCCCCCACCTTTTAAAATCATTAGTTTAGACCCCACCACTTTTACTATGCGGAAAGTCCGTGCATCGGTCTGTCCACTCGCCACTCTCTGTAGAGCGCTGTGTCAGTGCTTCATTATCAAATCCATTCCACTTGCTTATTGTGAGAATGCCCAAATCAATGAAACTCCGTCCCATGTTTTCACTGCTACTTTGTACCAGAGGTGGGAGTAAGTCCTACATGTGCAAGTCATGAGCAAGTCTCAAGTCTTGACCTACAAGTATCAAGCAAGTCCCAAGTCACTGTGGTGAGAGTCAAGGAAGTCAAGTCAAGTCATTGCTCAGGTCAAGTCAAGTCAAGTCAAGTCATTGCTCAGGTCAAGCAAGTCAAGTCATACGAAATTCTGATGAATAAGCCCAGTTTCCGCATTTAAATCAGTTAAAAGACAGTGGTTATGAAAATGGATTTAACCCACACTATGATCTTCATTACATACACAGTTAATCATCTGAAATCTAATTTAGACCGATGACAATCATATTAGATTCATATTAACCCTAGAACTGCAGACAAAGCTAGGACTCAATCAAAAAGTCTGTTCAAAAAGGCAGAATTCCAGGTAAGAAAATCATATATGGCATTTGCCATTACACATATTTAATTTAAATGTCTGTTAACACTAGAACCGCCAACAGCGTCAGCACCTACATAGATATCATTTTCAAATCATTGAATTTGTTCCTCTTCATAATTTCCTTATAAACTAAGTAGGACGATTTAAAACTCAGTTCATTTTGCAATGGCTTCAGTTTATCATCATAACAGATCAAAAAGTTCAGATTCATTTTACAATAAATCAAGGAATGATGCACTTCTACAAACAAAAACATCATAATTAAAACATTTAAACAAACTACTAAAAGTAGATGAACTACATTATTCAACAGTTTACAGTAACTTCTGATAACACAGGGGAAATAAACGAGGCATCTCTTTTCCTCTCTCTCTCTCCTGACGGCCCGTCAGTATCAAGGTTAGTCAAAATGAATCCCTTGGTGGTTCTAGTGTTCATTTGCCGTTTTGTCTTCTCTTTGCAATGCTTAATCGATTTGAAACCAAGTCTAACGTAGCTTAAACTTAACGTTAGCTTTCTAGCTAACACAACACATTCACGTACCTTTCTCTGTGGGTTTTTTGTAGTGACGAATGAAGTTGGATGTTGTGGTGGTCGTGTCATTGATCTTTATGCTGCAGACCCTGCATACCGCTGTTCTCTTCTTATTGGCGTCATCGACAACATAATCCTTGAATCCAAACTTCACTATTTGTGGAGTAACGGTAGCCGCTGCCATGTTAACTGACACTCCTACCGTCTAGTGAGTTGGGTTGCCAGGTTTGCGCGCACGGCGCTATAATCACCCAATCACGTTTTCGAAAAAACTAAACGTAATATCTCAATACAAAAACAAACGCAAATATTTAATTTTAAACAGTCAAGTCCTTTCAAGTCATCTGTCTCAAGCTTAAGTCAAGTCTCAAGTCATGAATACCAAGTCAAAGTCAAGTCAAGTCTTTTATTAATGTTAGTCAAGCAAGTCTCAAGTCAAAAAATATGCGACTCGAGTCTGACTCGAGTCAAGTCATGTGACTCGAGTCCCCACCTCTGCTTTGTACCAAGGCAGATTCTCAGAGCCGTGCACATGAGCCGTGCACATGAGCCGTGCACATGCTGCGTTTTTTGTGTAGCTGTGTCTTTAGTTGTAAAATCATTTCCCCGCTGCGAGGCTCCGGCGCTAACAGTTCACGAGCGCGCTCCACTAGCACCCGGATATAAGGCGCTGTTCTTAAAGAGGTGGAGGGAGAGTCCTCTCCTGTCAGACTGAGAGGCTGATAACTACAGCTCAGTGAGGTGAAGGACTCTCTGAGAGGTGGAGGGAGAGTCCTCTACTGTCAGACTGAGAGGCTGATAACTACAGCTCAGTGAGGTGAAGGACTCTCTGAGAGGTGGAGGGAGAGTCCTCTCCTGTCAGACTGAGAGGCTGATAACTACAGCTCAGTGAGGTGAAGGACTCTCTGAGAGGTGGAGGGAGAGTCCTCTCCTGTCAGACTGAGAGGCTCTGATAACTACAGCTCAGTGAGGTAAAGGACTCTCTGAGAGGTGGAGGGAGAGTCCTCTACTGTCAGACTGAGAGGCTCTGATAACTACAGCTCAGTGAGGTGAAGGACTCTCTGAGAGGTGGAGGGAGAGTCCTCTCCTGTCAGACTGAGAGGCTGATAACTACAGCTCAGTGAGGTGAAGGACTCTCTGAGAGGTGGAGGGAGAGTCCTCTCCTGTCAGACTGAGAGGCTGATAACTACAGCTCAGTGAGGTGAAGGACTCTCTGAGAGGTGGAGGGAGAGTCCTCTCCTGTCAGACTGAGAGGCTCTGATAACTACAGCTCAGTGAGGTAAAGGACTCTCTGAGAGGTGGAGGGAGAGTCCTCTACTGTCAGACTGAGAGGCTCTGATAACTACAGCTCAGTGAGGTGAAGGACTCTCTGAGAGGTGGAGGGAGAGTCCTCTCCTGTCAGACTGAGAGGCTGATAACTACAGCTCAGTGAGGTGAAGGACTCTCTGAGAGGTGGAGGGAGAGTCCTCTCCTGTCAGACTGAGAGGCTCTGATAACTACAGCTCAGTGAGGTAAAGGACTCTCTGAGAGGTGGAGGGAGAGTCCTCTACTGTCAGACTGAGAGGCTCTGATAACTACAGCTCAGTGAGGTGAAGGACTCTCTGAGAGGTGGAGGGAGAGTCCTCTCCTGTCAGACTGAGAGGCTGATAACTACAGCTCAGTGAGGTGAAGGACTCTCTGAGAGGTGGAGGGAGAGTCCTCTCCTGTCAGACTGAGAGGCTCTGATAACTACAGCTCAGTGAGGTGAAGGACTCTCTGAGAGGTGGAGGGAGAGTCCTCTCCTGTCAGACTGAGAGGCTGATAACTACAGCTCAGTGAGGTGAAGGACTCTCTGAGAGGTGGAGAGAGAGTCCTCTCCTGTCAGACTGAGAGGCTCTGATAACTACAGCTCAGTGAGGTGAAGGACTCTCTGAGAGGTGGAGGGAGAGTCCTCTCCTGTCAGACTGAGAGGCTGATAACTACAGCTCAGTGAGGTGAAGGACTCTCTGAGAGGTGGAGGGAGAGTCCTCTCCTGTCAGACTGAGAGGCTCTGATAACTACAGCTCAGTGAGGTGAAGGACTCTCTGAGAGGTGGAGGGAGAGTCCTCTCCTGTCAGACTGAGAGGCTGATAACTACAGCTCAGTGAGGTGAAGGACTCTCTGAGAGGTGGAGAGAGAGTCCTCTCCTGTCAGACTGAGAGGCTCTGATAACTACAGCTCAGTGAGGTGAAGGACTCTCTGAGAGGTGGAGGGAGAGTCCTCTCCTGTCAGACTGAGAGGCTCTGATAACTACAGCTCAGTGAGGTAAAGGACTCTCTGAGAGGTGGAGGGAGAGTCCTCTCCTGTCAGACTGAGAGGCTCTGATAACTACAGCTCAGTGAGGTGAAGGACTCTCTGAGAGGTGGAGGAGAGTCCTCTCCTGTCAGACTGAGAGGCTGATAACTACAGCTCAGTGAGGTAAAGGACTCTCTGAGAGGTGGAGGGAGAGTCCTCTCCTGTCAGACTGAGAGGCTGATAACTACAGCTCAGTGAGGTAAAGGACTCTCTGAGAGGTGGAGGGAGAGTCCTCTCCTGTCAGACTGAGAGGCTCTGATAACTACAGCTCAGTGAGGTGAAGGACTCTCTGAGGGTTTAGATAGTTCACTTTAGTCTAAGTAGTGGGTCTCAAACGGTTTGGTAATCATTTATGTAAATAAGTATTTCCAAGGCACACCTTTATATGATCATTATAGTTATAAAAAATAAAAGAATAACAGGTATGAAATCATTCCAACTCATACTACAGGACAGTAACACAAAAATACAGTTTGAAAGGGGAGTGATTTGTAACATATGCATAAAGAAAAAGTAAATCTGTTTACTGTTCTGTTTCACATGGGTGGTGTTGAGATGTTTCCATAGATTTAGTCCCTAACTTTGCTCTCAAAGTGCAGCAGATTGATGCATTAAACTTCAACATTTAAAAAGAAATCTGTTGCAATACGATATATATGTACATCTTTGTTTTGACTAACTTCCTGCCAATCCCACTGACTTTACTCATGGCCATGATGACTGCACAAGAACAAGCTCATCACCATCCAGTGGATAGAAAAACGACCAACATTTTTTATTTGGTTTTACAATATTAATAGTTTATATAACAAAATATTGATACTTGGCGTCCGTGTATCGACACAATATCACCACGCAATGTATCGCGATACTCTGCTGTATCGATTATTTCCCCAATCCCTAGTAAGTCTCATAAAGCAGAGATTAATTTACCAGCTAACATATTTGATCAAATATCTGTGTGGAAGCTGGTCAGTCGGGTTTAAAATCAGTTCAAAAAAGGAAAATGTTTGCCTCTTGAGACACGATGCTTTTATGTGTATTTCACAACAAATGGATTCCTCTTTATTCTTCGTAAGAGAGCAGCGAGTCAGATCAAAGATCCCTGGATTTATCAAAGTGCTTAAAGGTAGGGTAGGTCATTTTGGAGAAACCGGCTCTAGTGCGCTAGAATTTGAAAATACACAACCGGAAAAAATCTGCTCGTTCAGACTTCCTTATAGAGCCCCTCCTCCAACAAACACGAACATGACCAATGAGGGCACGAGATAAGTTTGTGCACAGATGGAAGGCTGACAGGCAGGTAGGCCATCCAATGATCTGCCGCGGGCCGGCTCAGATGATTGGTCGTGCTTTTTACAGTATTACGGCTTCCACAGATGAAATATTTTAATGTATTTATTGTCAAAGCATTTAATATATTCATTGCTATCGGGATGTTAAGAGCATTCCATGGAATATAACAAAAAGTGTTTCTGAAGTGAATTACCCACCCCACCTTTAAGGCTAACCTGTTACCTGCAAAAAACATTGCACACTGAGTGGAAAACCAGTTTTAACGTTTCTCTTTCTCTTTGCCAAAACGTTTGTATGAGGGTATTCAATTCTGTCGAGACCTGAAACCAGGGCCGTTTCTAGCTGTTTGGGGGCCCTATGCTAGATGCTGTTTGGGGGCCCTATGCTAGATGCTGTTTGGGGTCCCTATGCTAGATGCTGTTTGGGGGCCTATGCTAGATGCTGTTTGGGGGCCTATGCTAGATGCTGTTTGGGGCCCTATGCTAGATGCTGTTTGGGGGCCCTATGCTAGATGCTGTTTGGGGGCCCTATGCTAGATGCTGTTTGGGGTCCCTATGCTAGATGCTGGTTGGGGGCCCTATGCTAGATGCTGTTTGGGGTCCCTATGCTAGATGCTGTTTGGGGGCCTATGCTAGATGCTGTTTGGGGGCCCTATGCTAGATGCTGTTTGGGGGCCCTATGCTAGATGCTGTTTGGGGGCCCTATGCTAGATGCTGTTTGGGGGTCCTATGGTAGATGCTGTTTGGGGGTCCTATGGTAGATGCTGTTTGGGGGCCCTATGCTAGATGCTGTTTGGGGGCCCTATGCTAGATGCTGTTTGGGGGCCCTATGCTAGATGCTGTTTGGGGGTCCTATGCTAGATGCTGTTTGGGGGCCCTATGCAAGATGCTGTTTGGGGGCCCTATGCTAGATGCTGTTTGGGGGCCCTATGCTAGATGCTGTTTGGGGGCCCTATGCAAGATGCTGTTTGGGGGTCCTATGCAAGATGCTGTTTGGGGGCCCTATGCTAGATGCTGTTTGGGGGTCCTATGCTAGATGCTGTTTGGGGGCCCTATGCAAGATGCTGTTTGGGGGCCCTATGCAAGATGCTGTTTGGGGGCCCTATGCTAGATGCTGTTTGGGGGTCCTATGCAAGATGCTGTTTGGGGGCCCTATGCAAGATGCTGTTTGGGGGCCCTATGCTAGATGCTGTTTGGGGGTCCTATGCAAGATGCTGTTTGGGGGTCCTATGCTAGATGCTGTTTGGGGGCCCTATGCTAGATGCTGTTTGGGGGCCCTATGCAAGATGCTGTTTGGGGGTCCTATGCAAGATGCTGTTTGGGGGTCCTATGCAAGATGCTGTTTGGGGGCCCTATGCAAGATGCTGTTTGGGGGCCCTATGCAAGATGCTGTTTGGGGGTCCTATGCAAGATGCTGTTTGGGGGGTCCTATGCAAGATGCTGTTTGGGGGGCCCTATGCAAGATGCTGTTTGGGGGCCCTATGCAAGATGCTGTTTGGGGGTCCTATGCTAGATGCTGTTTGGGGGCCCTATGCAAGATGCTGTTTGGGGGTCCTATGCAAGATGCTGTTTGGGGGCCCTATGCTAGATGCTGTTTGGGGGCCCTATGCTAGATGCTGTTTGGGGGTCCTATGCTAGATGCTGTTTGGGGGTCCTATGCTAGATGCTGTTTGGGGGCCCTATGCTAGATGCTGTTTGGGGGCCCTATGCAAGATGCTGTTTGGGGGCCCTATGCAAGATGCTGTTTGGGGGTCCTATGCTAGATGCTGTTTGGGGGTCCTATGCAAGATGCTGTTTGGGGGCCCTATGCAAGATGCTGTTTGGGGGTCCTATGCAAGATGCTGTTTGGGGGTCCTATGCAAGATGCTGTTTGGGGGTCCTATGCAAGATGCTGTTTGGGGGCCCTATGCAAGATGCTGTTTGGGGGCCCTATGCAAGATGCTGTTTGGGGGCCCTATGCTAGATGCTGTTTGGGGGCCCTATGCTAGATGCTGTTTGGGGGCCCTATGCTAGATGCTGTTTGGGGGCCCTATGCAAGATGCTGTTTGGGGGTCCTATGCAAGATTCTGTTTGGGGGTCCTATGCTAGATGCTGTTTGGGGGTCCTATGCAAGATGCTGTTTGGGGGCCCTATGCTAGATGCTGTTTGGGGGGCCCTATGCTAGATGCTGTTTGGGGGTCCTATGCTAGATGCTGTTTGGGGGTCCTATGCTAGATGCTGTTTGGGGGCCCTATGCTAGATGCTGTTTGGGGGCCCTATGCAAGATGCTGTTTGGGGGCCCTATGCAAGATGCTGTTTGGGGGTCCTAGTTTTTACAGTTTTGTAACTACAATGGGGGGGTTCCGAAGCCTTTGAGAGGATCTGTGGAGACGCATCAGTCTGTTACACTTTAAGAGGAAAACAGGCTGATTTCACGAAAGCCAAGTAATTGAAATTTACAACAAATGACATTAAAAAGGTAAACAACAAGGCTCCTCTACGTCAATAAATGCAAGAGATGCAGCATTTTCTCAAAAATGTTTAATTTACATTTTTCTTCTTCCTCAGACGTCACTGATTGGCTGACAGCCCAGCGATGATTTGGACGTTATTGATCCCCACAAACACAAGCCTCAGCTTTGCTATCATGGCAGTTTAGTTGTGTTTATGTCCTACATTAGAGATGTAAGCTTCTGATGCTTCACCGAACACAGGAGGGGCTCGGCTGCCTACACATAAAGACGGCTCATTTGCATTCTCCCCAAATATATTGAGGCTGAACCTGAACGTTCAGCTTGGGGGCCCCCTAGTGGCCGCGGGGCCCTGTGCATCTGCATAGTCCGCCTATAGGAAGAAACGGCCCTGCCTGAAACTCCTACGAACAGAAAACTCTAATCCATCCCGGTGTCATTGAGCCAAAAGAGCCCGAATAAGGTTTTACTGCAGATTAGAGGCAGGGAGGCTCAGAGGCTCAGAGGCTTGTAGTCAGAGTTCAAAGACAGAAGACAACAAGAAAGAAAACTGGAGATTTAGATTCCTTTCCCTCCTTGTTTGGTTATTTGCATGTAATTGAAGTTAATGTAATGAACTTGTGAAACTAAATGCTAAACGACAGAGTGTGTTGGGCGGAGGACCTGATTGGTTGTTCTTTAACCCGAGGGTTTGTGATATGTAGCACAGAAAGCAGCAGCAGTTACACGCCGTCTAACTTCACACGTTTCAGTATTCAAGCATTCAAACATAGATTGCCAAATGTTTAAGCACGGAGGTTCCTAAAATGTACTTCCTAAAAATTGTGATTAATAATAATCCTCCAACATCCACCACGACATCATCTGGATTATCATCTGATCCTGGATCAAAATCTCCTCTCTCTCCTCTCCTCTCTCCTCCTCTCTCCAGCAGTTTTGAAGATAAACACACACACACACACACACACACACACACACACACACACACACACACACACACACACACACACACACACACACACACACACACACACACACACACACACACACACACACACACACACACACACACACACACACACACACACACACACACAGGTAGATGACTCACCTCAGTTGCTATGGCCCATGCTCTGCAGCCATTGGTTAAACAGTCAGACCTTAATGATTGTGAATTGGAGATAATGATATTGATTGGTCGGAGGAGGAACGGCCTGTTCTTCTCCGAGTGTCTCAACAAAAGGCCAAGGTTTGACCGACATCACTTCTGTAAACAAACAACGTTACTGTAGCGGCTGTAAGACCTCGTACCTTCATTTAAGCGTCTTTGAGCACCAGGACAAGCGCTATTAAAATGCATTATGATGATGATGATGATGATGATGATGATGATGATGATGTAGTGAACCAGGGGAGACCGAGACGTAAAACCAGCACATTGTTCCGCTTTGCAGGATTTAAAGAAAGGCCATTTGCGTACATTTCAGTAGTTATCTTTACACTTAGTCATAGTCTCAATATCAAACCAATATGCATTTCGGGAGAGGAAGGAAGGAGACGAGCGAAGTTGAAGAAAGGAACAAAAATCAAGATGGAAACAATATACAGTTGGTACGATTATATTTAAATGAAGGAGGTGTGTGGCGCAGTCGGCTGGTGCGTTGGTGTTGGGATCAGAGGGTCACAGGTTCAAAGGTTCAAACCCCACTGCAGTCAGCATGTCGTTGTGTCCCTGAGACACTTCACCCCAAAGTGCTCCTGGGGATCGTCCACAGTATTGAGTATGTAAGTCTCTTTGGATAAAAGCGAGTCTCATGAAGGCTCTTCAAACGTTCAGAAACGATGTGTTCGACAAATCTTCATTTCATTTTATTCGATGACTTGATACGAAAACATTATTCAGATTTAAAAAATGTGGGAAATGGTGAACATCTGTATTTATGTTTTCAGTTTAAGACCCTGATTATTATAATCTCTGTGTGAACTCTTTTTACCTGTTCTCCTTCCCATTCTTCCTTGATTCCTCCTCTTCCTTCCTCTCTCATCTCCTCTCTCCTCTCTCCTCGCTCCTCTCCTCTCTCCTCTTATTTTGTAACACGGCATTTCCTGATTCTGGTGAAATATAGTTCAAAATGAGTTCTCCTGATAATTACCAGATGTGATTTATCTAAATATCCCTTCTTACTTCTAGAGATCTCACCAAGCTAATGTCCACTTGTTCTATTGGCAGATTGTTCTACTTATTTCAAGTGAAAACACCTTGTTTTCATTATTGTTTAACTTGTTTTTGCATTTTCTCGATGCAGAGATGGAGGCAAAGAGCCAGCATCAGGGTTTCCAGGACCCTCTCTCTGCAGCGCTGGAAGACACTGAGAGAGCGACGACTTCTTCTTCTCTGGACAAACCTTCAACCGTCAGGGAATCAGCAGCCAGAGAGAGTCTCAAACTGAGCATGAACCGGCAGGCGGCCGACGGCAGCGAGGACACGGAGAAGGCAGCAGATAGCGTCAAAAACGATGTCACAGACAGCTCCACCACCTGGAGCCCAGAGGTACTGCAGACACTGACATCTCTGGTTTAGATTCACACTATTCTGATGAAAAAGCATCCAAACAATCGCTCCAAGCGGCTCTTGGCTCTTCAACGGACTAAAGTTCTCCGTACAGTTTGTCCACCGCTTTGATGTAAAAACTGCTCCACCCTTTGATGATCTCTATGGATCAAGCTATAATACACCAAGGCTTAGGGTTCCACAATTTAATGAGGTTAAACCGCATCGTATCGCATCGTGTTGAATTGTATTGAATGTTATCGTATGAAATCGTATCGAATAGTATTGTAGCTAAATGTTTCGAATTGTTACAATTTGAAAACATGGCATCGCATGTTTTCGCATCGTTTCGCATCATATCGTATCGTATCATATCGTAGCGTATCGTAGCGTATTGTAGCGAAATCGTATCGTATCATATCGTATTGTAGCGAAATCGTATCGTATCGTATTGTAGCGAAATCGTATCGTAGCGAAATCGTATCGTAGCGTATTGTAGCGAAATCGTATCATATCGTATCGTAGCGAAATCGTATCGTAGCGTATTGTAGCGAAATCGTATCGTATCATATCGTATAGTATCATATCGTATAGTATCATATCGTATCGCATCGTATTGTAGCGAAATCGCATCGTATCGTATCGTATAGTATCATATCGTATCGCATCGTATTATAGCGAAATCGTATCGTATCGTATCATATCGTATCATATCGTATAGTATCATATCGTATCGCATCGTATTGTAGCGAAATCGC
Organism: Trematomus bernacchii; assembly: GCF_902827165.1. Lineage (NCBI taxonomy): Eukaryota > Metazoa > Chordata > Actinopteri > Perciformes > Nototheniidae > Trematomus > Trematomus bernacchii. The sequence continues at coordinate 341,936 of NW_022987776.1, forward strand.
ATCGTATCGTATCATATCGTATAGCATCATATCGTATCGCATCGTATTGTAGCGAAATCGCATCGTATCGTATCATATCGTATAGTATCATATCGTATCGCATCGTATTGTAGCGAAATCGCATCGTATCGTATCATATCGTATAGCATCATATCGTATCGCATCGTATTGTAGCGAAATCTAATCGCATCGCCATATCGCATCATAGCAGACGGCAGCGAAGACAGGGAAAAGGCAGCAGATAGCGTCAGCAACGATATCACAGACAGCTCCACCACCTGGAGCCCAGAGGTACTGCAGACACTGACATCACTGGTTTAGATTCACACTAATTTCCATGAAAAAGCATCCAAACAAACTCTCAAAACGAGTCTAGGCTTTTAAACAGACTAGAGTTCTCCAAAAGTGTTTTTCCACTGCTTTATTGTCAGAACTGATCCACCCTTTGAGAATATCTATGGATCAATCTATAATATACTAAAGATTCCCAACAGCCATGTCCTGGAGAGTAAAATATGAGGAGATTTAGAGTTCCACGATTTAATGAGGTTAGCCCGCATCGTATCGTATCGTGTTGAATTGTATTGAATCTTATCGTATGAAATCTGAAATCGTATCGAATTATTAATGTAAAGTACATGTTTCTGGTATCAGTACTTTACTCCACTACTTATTTTTCTGACCACTTTTTACTTTGACTTCTAACATTTTGAACCCAAATACCTGTACTTTCTACTTCTTACATGTTGAACCCAAATACCTGTACTTTCTACTTCTTACATGTTGAACCCAAATACCTGTACTTTCTACTTCTTACATGTTGAACACAAATACCTGTACTTTCTACTTCTTACATGTTGAACACAAATACCTGTACTTTCTACTTCTTACATGTTGAACACAAATACCTGTACTTTCTACTTCTTACATGTTGAACCCAAATACCTGTACTTTCTACTTCTTACATGTTGAACACAAATACCTGTACTTTCTACTTCTCACATTTTCCAAACAGGCTGGTTCCTTTAGTTTGAATGTGTGTTTGGTGGCGTGATCATTATTATTTAGAGTCATTGCGTGCCTATTGATTTGAACACGATCCGTGTATCCATCATTTCCTGGTCTTCTCTAAAGAAGAGGGACCAATGAAAACGTTGTCATGTTGCCGTTGTTCAGCATGGAAACATTCATTAGCTAACAATGACATTATTGTTCTATTAATATAAAGGGAGGTCAGGTACTCTTTAAAACAGCTGCTAGTTATGGGTACTTTTTACTGAAGTACATTTCAAAGCCCTCTTTACTTTGACTTGAGTAAAGAAGTTTAGTCAGTACTTCTACTTTTACTATTTTTAAACACGAGTATCTGTACTTCTACTTGAGTAAAGGAAGTGTGTACTTCTACTTGAGTAAAGGATGTGTGTACTTTTGCCTTTGCATTGTAGTGAATGTATTGAATCGTGATCGCATTGAATGAAAAATAAATCCATTTACTGCCGATTGCACTTTAATACGCTTTTAGTTCCTGGAAAAAAGAGCAGTTTTTTTATAAAAAGGGGAGAAAAACAACCTTTTAGTTATAAATGAAACCTAGGTTTGCTTTACTTTTGATTAAATCAGGTTGACGTGTTCTCATTATCTGATTTCTTGTTTTGGTAGCGGCGGCTTCATTGTTGAACTCTAACCAATCAGTGTTGAGTCAAGTATTTGCCCCAATTAATGTTGGATAAATGAAAAAAGACGGCAAAGTGGTTCTTAATACGTTTTTAAATGACCTGAAGCTCCACCAGAAACTGATTTAAACTCATATTAGGACCACAGATTCTAGGGATCTTAAAGCATCTAGTTTTGATAGTAAATAAGCTTAAACCTTAATATATAGAAGTCATTCTTTTACCCATGGATTGATGATCCTATTGCTAATTGGCACAAGTTTACCGTCCAGAAACAACAATTTCTTCCTTAGCGTTGTCTGATTTTTCATGGATTTCGCAAAGATACGTAGAAAGGCTCATTTTCTAAGTCTTCAAATCCCTGATTGTTTTGGCAGCTTCATCGGATTTCTTTAAATTGCCAAACAAATTAGAGAAGAGATCTGGGAGCAGGATAATCTCTTTGACAAAACAAATCCAAGTCTTTTTCCAATATGTGTGTGTTCACACGTTAGTCCCTTTTGCTTTATATCAGATGATTAATTGTTATTCTGAGTGCACTCTTCGATCCAGACTGAGACGTCACACTGGAACAAATGCTGCTCCAAAAACAAGTTCAACAATAATGAAAACAAGCTGTTTTCACTTGAAATAAGTCCAAAAATCTGCCAGTAGAACAAGTGAACATTAGCTTGGTGAGATCTCTAGAACTAAGAAGGGATATTTAGATAAATCACATCTTGTAATTATCAGGAGAACTCATTTTGAACTATATTTCACCAGAATCAGGAAATGTTGTGTTACAGAATAATCCGCAAACGCTCAAAAGGTTTCTGTTTTCTGATGTTAGTTGGTGATTTTCTAATAAAGAATATGTGTTTCATCTGAGATACAACTCAAAATAAGATGTTTTGACTTCACAAGATGACGCATTGTCTAAAAACAAGAGCCTATATCTCACTGCAGTGTCACTTCTGAAGTTATTATGTCTTATATCAGGTGGAAAGACATGTTCTAACTAGATATTAGACACAGATACTGGGCAAGATGTTGAGGTTTTGTAGTGTGCACACTTCACTCCAGACTGAGACGTTAGAAACTGACTCTTGAGAAACATTCAACTCTTTCTCAGCTCACAATAACCACCTAAAAAAAAAAAGGAGAAACTAAGGCAGGGATTAATTAAAGGGGTCAGTGAGCTCCCATCATCCCTCCTGTTTCCCATCATGCTTGGCAGAGGTGATGTCATGATAATCACGGATTATCACTCGGCCATGTTGTCCTCTCTGGTCCGTTTGGGAAGAAGCAAACATGGTTCACTGAGGCCTCCAGGGTTTGTATGAATAGTTAATATGTCCTTCGCTGCGTTGGCTAACAAACAGAAGCTCATGAATAATAATCACTGTGTGTGTGTGTGTGTGTGTGTGTGTGTGTGTGTGTGTGTGTGTGTGTGTGTGTGTGTGTGTGTGTGTGTGTGTGTGTGTGTGTGTGTGTGTGTGTGTGTGTGTGTGTGTGTGTGTGTGTGTGTGTGTGTGTGTGTGTGAACTTGCTTACACCTATTTAACATGTATTTATGTGTGTGTTGGTTAATGTAAGAGAGTGGGAATGTAGAATTTAACAACCTCTCAGTCACCGAATCACACTTTGAAATTGGGAGCAATCTGTGCAGTGAACACCTCCCACACACTCACACACACACACACACACACACACACACACACACACACACACACACACACACACACACACACACACACACACACACACACACACACACACACACACACACACACACAGAGGGTGACACTGATATAGAGAAACGTTTCATAAATAACAAATGTGTTTTGGTTCAGTCGAGCCACAAAAAAAACTGAGAGGGAAAGGGAGAGGCGTGTTTAAGTGGTTTATTTATATAGTTATATAACAGCTATGCTAATGCTAAACTGCTGATACTGCTAATAGTACTACCTCAACTAGTAGATATTTATTATAAAAAGTATTAAAATAGTCCCTGCATCGATGAAACAGGAGTGGATTACGCTGCAGACACTTTGAAAACACCTCCTTTAATACAGAAATAGACTCTCCATTGTGAAAATGACATAAATCCACATGTTTGAAACGCAGCGGATATATTTCTGGGTTCATTTCCAGAGGATTTGTGGATCCTGAAGCAGAGTTTGTTTGCAGGAAGGATCTGTTTGTGGAGCTGAGGGGATTATCGTCACGCTCGGGGATCAGGACGCGAGTCTTTGTTTGCACGTCTTCTTCTTCTTCCTCCTCTGTCGCCTTTCTCTTCATATTCCAGAGGATTGTGTGTAAAGCTATAAATAGAGACTAATCAGTTCAGATTTAGTTAAAAATAACACTAACCCTGAAGCCTGCTGTAGAAGATACTGCACTGGAAAAAATGATGCTCCTAAAACAAGTAAATGTATAATAAGAACAAGGTGTTTTCGCTTTTAATAAGTGAACACACCTGCCAATAGAACAAGTACAAAATGGCTTGGTGAGATTTCTTGAAGTAAAGATGGAATAATTAGATAAATGACATCTTGTGTTTAGCTGTGAGAACTTATTTTGAAGTATATTTGAGCAGAATTAGGGAATTTGTAACAAAAAAGACAGAAATGCTTCAACGTTTTCTGTTTTCTGATGTTAGTTAGTGGAGATGTTCTTCTAAAATAAGATGTTTTTAAGAGACTTAGAAAGATGCTTAAGATGCCTTGTCTAAAAACAAGACCTTAGTTATTAAAGGTCCCATGTCATGGCCATTTCTACTGATCATAATTCCATTGTTGAGGTCTACTAGAATAGATTTACATTGTTCAATGTTCCAAACTCACATTGGTTTCTCAAACAGCATCTCTGTATAGTATGTGTATTCACTCTCTGTCCCACACGGCTTGTTGGAGCTCCTGCCCCCCCCCCTCCCTGTGAGCCCAGTGGCCGTCTACGAGACAGCGAGACACAGCGAAGCCCAGCCCCAAACACACACACACCCGCAGCCTGGCTGGGAGTGTGTGTGTGTGCCCAGGCTGAGTTCCACGGTGTCTCGCTGTCTCGCCGACCCCACACCAGTGAGCCAGCTCACAGTGACCCGCTCCTCACAGCAGCGAGCCTCGCAACGTCCCGCCGAGTGTGTGTGTGTGAGGAAGTCCGCGGATTGGTCCAAATGTAACGGCTCCGGACGTAACCTAACGGCTCCGCGGATTGGTTCTTTTGGACCAATCCGCGGAGCCGTTACGTCACTATACCAGAAATACCTCACTATACCCAGGAAGTAAACAATGGAAAAAGAGAAATGTCCAAAGAGGCGTTCTGGGGCAGCATAGACAGGTCTTCTCTGTGTTAGAGTTTTACTCTCTACAGGGTGCACTTTGAGGGTTTGTGACTCTGCAGACCGTTTACATGCAGAAGCTTCATAACACAAGGGGACGGGTGATAACCAGAAAAGCATGACATGGGACCTTTAAGTCTTATATCAAGTGTAACGACATGTTCTGACTAGAAATTAGACAAATATACTTGGCAAGATTTTACATTTTTGCAGTGTGTATATATAAACGCCTCGGAGCAACTCTGTCTTCTTATTGAATTTATTATCTTGTTTTATATGTCTCTTCCTTCACTTAGCATCTTTCTTTACCATCACCTAAAGAAGCTGTAATCATAGTATGCGCTACTTTATGAATAAACTTTGATTGATTGATTGAAGTTTGTAGTTTTGTGGCTTTTTTTATCGGCTTGTTGTCAAATTCTGATTTTGATTTAAGTGTCTTCATGTAAGGTTGGCACTTATTCACTTTCTGGTGGAGAGCTGAGGTCGAGTGTTGGTTTTTTATATCTCGTTTTTGTCATTTTAGATATTAAAAGGTTTTATTAAATATGCATTGTAACGACAGAGTAGTTGTTGGTGATGACAGTCTTAAGTCCTAGGCTTCTCCAACAGTGCAACATACAATATAGGTAAGCTGTAAGATATGGTTAGCATAGAGATTGAAAATAGCAAACAGCTCCATTTACAAAGTCTAAGAATCTGCCCTCTTTAACCGGAGTCAATGCTGAATTATGCACAAAGAAATTAAAATATGCCTCCTCTCTTTCCCAGCCTCCCCAGGATGAGCCCACGTCTGAGCCGCTGAGCTCTTCCTCTCGACCCCCCATCTCTAAATGTGGAGATCTGGTTCTCTCTCTGGAGTATCGTGCGGACACGGAGAAGCTTCTGGTTTCTGTGATCGCTGCCCGGGATATTCCAGATAAAGCTCGCAGCGGCATGGACTCCTGGCAGGTGAGTCTTTAGTTCGAAGACCAAGAGTTAGTCTAAAGAAGACCAGGAAGCTTCTCCAAAGCTTGACCAAACAGATCATTGCAGCATTACCCATAATCCCCTCTGTTTCAGCCCTGTTTCCAAAGAGCTGATTCTCTGTCTGTTACTTTAGATGAAAATAAGGAGCCCCTCCCCACGCCCCTCTGAGAGAGATTTGGTTACAAAGAACTCAATGGTGCTCTAGTACCCCATTCACACCAACGGTGTTTCGGGGCCGGTTCGGAGCTGGAGCTTGAAAAGCACCGGGTTTTCCTGTTCATACCGCAGCGGAGCAGCCTCTAAGCTCCGGAATCCGGTTCGTTTCGAGCACCAAAAAGTTGTCCGTGTAGAAGCAAGAACCGCTTACGTCGGAGGGGGGCGAGATTAACCTGAGATAACAGTTAAGGCGAGTACGGCAAATAAAAGTTGTAACCAGCAGTAGCGCTGAGCAAAGTGACTAGAACGCAACCACACACTTGTAAAAAAAAAACACGCTTTATAAAGTCAGGCAACACTAACCAGGCTTCGTGTGATTCTGTTTATTTGTACCTTACTTTGACCATCCGTTCGCTGTTATTGATCATTGTGGAGAGCAGGCAGACGTTTTGTTTGTTATTATAGCAGCTATCGGATGGAATCAATACATGGGCTGCACAGGTTGTCATGTCCGACTATCACAAGTAGAATCATAATGAAAAATACGTCGGTAAAAAGTGCCTGTATAAAACGGCTTAGCAAGTAGTCAGTTTAGCTTCGGTTGCTATGCTAACATCACCCATGTTATACCAGAGAAACTTTCATAACAGCGTTGTGATGCCAAACAGCGTCAATTCAGACTGACACCAAACAGCGTCAATTCAGACTGACACACATTCACTTAAGGGGAACTGGGGATATGTAACAGCTGCTTGTGTGACAGTCAGACAGTGAATACTTTAGAGCCGTGTGAGCTAACCCGGAGCTAACGGGAGAATAAACTCCTGTTGAAGAGCAGCCAGCACTGCAGCGGTCGGTAAATGCCGCTGAAACACATTAATAAACAATGAACCACGGCACTCTGGAGAAAAGTATAGGGTTGGAGAAGTCGTTATTTAATTTAATCTGGCTTCGTATGATTAAAAGCAACACGATCATCGACCCGACGCAGTCCCCGGCCCGTTGTTGTTGTGAGGTGCGCTCCGTTGGGGAGAAACTCAGCGACGTAAACTGTGACGTCATGATGCAGCAGCGGCAGCACCAGTCGGGCTCTGAGCGGTGTGAAAAGAGCCGGACCTAAACCGAAGAACCGGTTCTGAATCAGAAAAGCTCTAGCACGGAGCTAGAACGGGAAAAGCCTTGGTGTGAAAGGGTATAAGAGGAGATTCAGGTGATAAGGTGGGGGGGGGGGGGGTTACCTTGGTTGCTGATTGGCTAATGGTTACACAAGACAAAACATCGTTATGACATCATAAAGTGGCCAAAATCTGATCAGCTCATTTTCAGACAGGTTTTTATATAAATGGATCAAAAAGAGAGAGAATCTTTGTTCCTGAAACTTTCAGAGTCTCTTTCCACAGAGGGGACACATGTTGATGTAGAAGAGACATGAAGAAGAGGGGACACATGTTGATGTAGAAGAGACATGAAGAAGAGGGGACACATGTTGATGTAGAAGAGACATGAAGAAGAGGGGACACATGTTGATGTAGAAGAGACATGAAGAAGAGGGGACACATGTTGATGTAGAAGAAACATGAAGAAGAGGGGACACATGTTGATGTAGAAGAGACATGAAGAAGTGGATTTTGCAGAATAGGTGACCTTTAAAGTTCGGGCACAATATATTGATTCTTTCTTACAGGTGCACATGGTGCTTCTTCCCTCAAAGAAGCAGCGCCACAAGACCACGGTGCAGAAAGGATCTCTGCCTCATTTCAACGAGACGTTTCGCTTCTCGCGCCTCGATGCCTCCGAGATGCAGATGTCGGCCATCAGATTCAGGCTTTATGCACTCGGAGCTTCCAGGATGTCCCGCGAGAAGATGATGGGGGAGAAGGTGCTTCGTTTGGGGGGGATGGATCCAAACGGAGGGACGATGGAAACAACGCTGATAATGGAGCCTCGCAGCAACCTCAAGGTGAGTGGGGGGTGACTATTGCTTGGGAGAAATAGTTGTTTCTGGACGGTAAACTTGTGCCAATTAGCAATAGGATCATCAATCCATGGGTAAAAGAATGACTTATACTGTATATATTAAGGTTTAAGCTTATTTACTATCAAAACTTTAAAATCCCTAGAATCTGTGGTCCTAATATGAGTTTAAATCGGTTTCTGGTGGAGCTTCAGGTCATTTAAAAACGTATTAAGAACCACTTTGCCGTCTTTTTTCATTTATCCAACATTAATTGGGACAAATACTTTACTCAACACTGACTGGTTAGAGTTCAACAATGAAGCCGCCGCTACCAAAACAAGAAGGTATATTGCTAAGGAGGTCTTCCACCAATCAAAGGGTCAGAGGTTAGATCCAACGCTCCTGTAGTCAACATGTTGAAGTGTCTTTTGGGCAAGATACTTAAACCTAAGTTGATCCCAATGGTGTGTGAATGTGTGTAGGTTTATTTAGGTAGGTATAGTCCTTTATAGCCCAACATTAACCTCCTTAAGCTTAGCGGTGGTGATGTGAAGTCATGTGACCGTGCTGTAGTTCCTTTATAGCCCAACATTAGCCACATTTAGCTTAGCGGTGGTGACGTGAAGTCATGAGACCGTGCTGTAGTTCCTTTATAGCCCAACATTAGCCACATTTAGCTTAGCGGTGGTGACGTGAAGTCATGTGACCGTGCTGTAGTTCCTTTATAGCCCAACATTAGCCTCCTTTAGCTTAGCGGTGGTGACATGAAGTCATGTGACCGTGCTGTAGTTCCTTTATAGCCCAACATTAGCCACATTTAGCTTAACGGTGGTGACGTGAAGTCATGTGACCGTGCTGTAGTTCCTTTATAGCCCAACATTAGCCTCCTTTAGCTTAGCGGTGGTGACATGAAGTCATGTGACCAAGCTGTAGTTCCTTTATAGCCCAACATTAGCCTCCTTTAGCTTAGCAGTGGTGACATGAAGTCATGTGACCATGCTGTAGTTCCTTTATAGCCCAACATTAGCCTCCTTTAGCTTAGCGGTGGTGACATGAAGTCATGTGACCAAGCTGTAGTTCCTTTATAGCCCAACATTAGCCACCTTTAGCTTAGCGGTGGTCACATGAAGTAATGTGACCGTGCTGAAGTTCCTTTATAGCCCAACATTAGCCACCTTTAGCTTAGCGGTGGTGACGTGAAGTCATGTGACCGTGCTGTAGTTCCTTTATAGCCCAACATTAGCCGCCTTTAGCTTAGCGGTGGTGAGGTGAAGTCATGTGACCATGCTGTAGTTCCTTTATAGCCCAACATTAACCTCCTTAAGCTTAGCGGTGGTGACATGAAGTCATGTGACCGTGCTGAAGTTCCTTTATAGCCCAACATTAGCCACATTTAGCTTAGCGGTGGTGACGTGAAGTCATGTGACCGTGCTGTAGTTCCTTTATAGCCCAACATTAGCCACCTTTAGCTTAGCGGTGGTGACGTGAAGTCATGTGACCGTGCTGTAGTTCCTTTATAGCCCAACATTAGCCACCTTTAGTTTAGCGGTGTTGACGTGAAGTCATGTGACCGTGCAGTAGTTCCTTTATAGCCCAACATTAGCTTTTTACTTCTGGCAATTGCAAGTGTGGAGATATCCTGCTGAACAAAACGTGTGTTTTGCCATCAATCCCATCAATTGTCAAGGGATTGTTTGTAATATAGCGATTGTTTCAAACTGTGATTCTGTCTCTGTGTTTCCTCAGAGTTTGGACTCCCAGCTGAGTCTCTCTGCAGTTTCTCAGAGCGACAGCGCCTCTTCCACTCAGTCTCTGACGCACGGAGGCGTCCCCGAGCTGCTTGTCGGTCTCACTTACAACGCCACCACGGGACGAATGTCTGTGGAACTCATCAAGGGCAGCCACTTCAGAAACCTGGCCATCAACAGACCCCCAGGTCAGCAGTGAGACACACACACACACACACACACACACACACACACACACACACACACACACACACACACACACACACACACACACACACACACACACACACAGATATCATAGCCAAACGGATAATGATTCATGAATTATAGAACGAAGGATCTACCAATCAGAGGGCCAACGGTTCGATCCCAGCCATAACAATATCAAACTTGTGACAAGGATGGGTGAAATGCAGAAGCTAAGTGTTTGTGACAATCGAACATGGATTTGAATCCTCTTTTTCCAACGTGACAGAAAATGGTTAACATGTGTTATCTTTGTTGATGCTTTAGCTCAGTGTCGGAAAATTGTTGGACTTCATGCAAACAATTCTGAAATCATCTCACCCTAAAAACGTTTCTACTCGTTTTTTAACCCTTAAATGATTTCTGTATCCTGGGGTATACATTTATTTTACAGGCTGTAAAATCGGTGCTATAACCAGGGGTGCACATAACTGGTACGCAGGTACGCATGCGCGGCAACAATCTGAAATGCGTACCGTCACTTGTGTCACAAAGCGCATTTGCGTACCGACGTAAATGTGAAGCTTTTCCAGAAGGCGGTTAGTTCACCGGACGACAGAGTCGGTCTCCGTGTGCACAGACAGGGCTGCTGTTAACGTCGGTCTGTACAGCAGCCCTGCGCTAAAACAGCTGATCACAACGTTCACACGCTCCGCGGTCACGAAGCTCTGTACTACACTACCACCACCCCCACGTTGACAATCGCCAGAAGTTGGAGTACCAAACACTGACTCCAGGTACTCATCTGAGTACCTCACTGAGAAAGTTATGTGCACCCCTGGCTATAACAGTGTAATTACGGTGTAATATTAGTGGTGTAATATTAGTGGTGTAAACTACAAAATAATAAACAATATATTTTCCAAAATATTGACTGCCACTTTAAAGGTCCCATGTCATGCTTTTCTGGTTCTGACCCGTCCCCTTGTGTGTTATGAAGCTTCTCCATGTAAACGGTCTGCAGAGTCTCAAACCCTCAAAGTTCACCCTGTAGAGAGTAAAACTCTAACACAGAGAAGACCTGTCTATGCTGCCCCAGAACGCCTCGTTGGACATTTCTCTTTCTCCATTGTTTGCTTCCTGGGTTCTGTGACGTGTGAACACCCAGATCAACAACAAATGACCGGACTGGCCCAAATGGACCAATCAGCGGAGCCCCTCACACACCAGGATCCCTTGGCTAACTAACAGGGAGTCCCATTGACTTGCATAGAGCTCCCTGGTTGGTAATAGACGAGTTGGGATGGTGGAGAAATGCTCTCCGCAGACCCATTCTCACAGCGTTAGAAACCTCTTACTCAATATCAAGCCACACTTATTGTGTTTACTTCGGCTGTGAGTGTTTGTGTGCTCAGGATGAGTTTAGCTTGTTCTCGCTGTATCGCCGACCCGGAAACTTCTCCGCTCCTCGCAGCAGCAACGAGCCTCGCAACGTCCCGACCAATCAGAGCACACTGGGCTCACAGGGAGGGGGGGGGGCAGGAGCTCTAACAAGCCGTGTAGGACAGAGAGTGAATACACATACTATACAGAGATGCTGTATGAGAAACCAATGTGAGTTTGGAACATTGAACAATGTAAATCTATTCTAGTAGACCTCAACAATGGAATCATGATCAGTAGAAATGGCCATGACATGGGACCTTTAAGGCTTAACCTTTGATTGTATAACGATTAACCACAGATTATAAAAAACTATTTTTTGATCAATAGGTGACCTTTAACTTTTCCTTCCTCCCTCCTCCAGACACCTATGGGCGTCTGACCCTTCTACGGTGTAATATTAGTGGTACATGGGTCCTTGTTCCTGTTCCTGAGTCTCTTTACACAGAGGAGACGCATGTTTATGTATAAAAGACATGAAAAAGTGGATTTTGCACAATAGGTGACCTTTAACTTTCTCTCCCTCCTTCTTCCAGACACCTATGGACGTCTGACCCTTCTGAACTCGGTGGGTCAGGAGATTTCTCGCTGTAAAACGTCGGTGCGTCGCGGACAGCCCAACCCCGTCTACAAGGAGACTTTCGTCTTCCAGGTGGCGTTGTTCCAGCTGTCGGACGTCACCCTGCTGGTCTCCATCTATAACCGACGCAGCATGAAGCGCAAAGAGATGGTGGGATGGATCGCTTTGGGTCAGAACAGCAGCGGAGAGGAGGAGCAGATCCACTGGCAGGATATGAAGGAGAGTCGAGGACAGCAAGTCTGCCGCTGGCACGTCTTATTGGAGGCGTAAAATAAAGGGAGTTTACCATACCATATACTTTATCGTCCCCTTAAGGACATTTGTTCTGGACTCTTACAAACACAAACACATTGAAATACATACATCACTCATGCACCGTTTGATCAACACAATACACTGACAATGGAGACCTGTTGCACAACCCTCATGGCCAACATTTAAAAGTATATTACATTACATGTGAGTGTTGAGAAGCATAATGGACAGGAATGAGTGCTTCAGGAAGATATTTTCTTTGCCCAATGTTCTTAAAATCTGGTTAAAATGTGCACAATATCTTGATACAAACCCGTACTTGCTTCAGTGTTACCACTAAAGGATCACGTGACCATCAAATTCTGAGCGTGGAAACACGAGGGGGTAGAAGTGAAGATGTTTTGTGATTCGAGTGGAGGAGGAAGGAGGCGTCTCATTCACATTCTCCGTAAACAAGCCAATGATTGACCCATCTATTGCCAATCGCAAAATGTGGTTAAATCACATGGACTAATAATCACATGAGAGTAGTGGGTAGACATGTCCACATTTTGGCCTTTTCTTTGTCGATTTTCATAAGAATTGGTGCTCATACGCACAAAATGATGATGAAGCCTCACTAGCATCAGTGTTACCACTAAAGGATCACGTGACCATCAAATTCTGAGCGTGGAAACTCAAGAGGGGGTAGAAGTGAAGAGGTTTTGTGATTCGAGTGGAGGAGGAAGGAGGCGTCTCATTCACATTCAGCACTCATTCATATTCTCTCGACACGTGCATTTTACTACAGGCAGGAAGTAGCAGCAGCTGGAGACTCTTAACCCCCGTCACAACGAGAAGTATCTCTTCCCCTGTCAACACTGAATTATGTTATTTGGCCTCCTTCAAAGGGCAATAGCTCATTCAAAGCTCATTTCCACGCTCATTTCAACACCCATCAACGCTGAGCTGAAAAGAGGCTTTAAAAATATCTCTCTGCAGCTGTACCGTGTGTGTGTGTGTGTGTGTGTGTGTGTGTGTGTGTGTGTGTGTGTGTGTGTGTGTGTGTGTGTGTGTGTGTGTGTGTGTGTGTGTGTGTGTGTGTGTGTGTGTGTGTGTGTGTGTGTGTGTGTGTGTGTGTGTGTGTGTGTGTGTGTGTGTGTGTGTGTGTGTGTGTGTGTGTGTTGCTCTTCCCTACACACTGGCTCTGTTGTAATTGGTAGTTACAGCTGTAGAAATGTACAGTGTGATGACGCTGATGCTCTAATGCTCGTCCTCTTGCAGCATCATTGAGTCATAAGGCTGGGGGGGTTATATATGATATATGTTTGTTTCGAGAGATGCTGTAACTCCATACGTTACGTTCACACACACCGGGATCTAGAAAAGGTTGAATTTGAGCCGTTGTTTACTTCAGGCAGGTGACAGCAAAGCTTGTAAACTGGGGGAAACTGCAAGAAAAAAGTACCACATTTTGGGGAGTTTTGAGGAGATGACAGTAAGAAAGTGAAGCGGAACAAATTAACTTAAAGGCTCATATTCAAATTTGTAATGCACATTTAAAGGGTCAGTTCACCCAAATCACAAAGAAACTCTGTCCCTAGAACAACCCCGAGTCATCCAGAGCTTTTGGGGATGGTTTTACGCTATGATTGGACAAATACTTCAGCCTCAACATACAACATTATACTAGACATAAATACAATGTATTTGTGAGCACAAAAACACGTGTTTGCATAATTGTCAAACCAAATCATATTTTAATAACCAAAAAAACACTTACAGTAAAATTAGCATGTGTTTCGGCACATTTGTGATTTCTTTATTTGCATTGACGTTAAAACTGCAGCGCGTTTCTCCAAATGGAAATGTTTTGTGACGTTGTGACGTGTTGGCACCTGTTGGCCACCGTAGTTTCAGACTAAAATAAAACACACAATGTGATCAGCACAAGACAACACACACACACAGAATAAAATCATATTATAGAAAAACCCAGACATTCGAAGCTCCTGAATATTCAATAATAATATGAATCGTCAAAGATAAACACAGACGATCCACATCAGAAACACTTCTCTCGGTTCAAATGAGAACACGATGATTTATTTATTCATTCAGGGACGTTTCCAGCAGTGAAGACTGAAAACAAGAGGGCACGGTTTAATGGACTCTTTCTGTGTGATCTGTAGAAACAATCTGTAAATGCTGTGTGTGTTCAAACTGCAGATATGTGATGGAGACGGAGAGTACTTCAGGTATAAATGAAGAAGTGTGAAGAATAGGAGTGCTGCAAACGGATCGACGTTTTGTTCAATTCTCAAGGATTTCCTGCAATGGGTTGGAGAGGTTTTGTTAGTGTTTTTCGAACATAAACGCTCCTCAAAGATGAAAATATGGGGATTTTGAGTTGAAATGTACGTAGGCAGGGTCCAAAATCAGCATTTAGTATCTGTTGCGTCAAGCTTTGGGTTAAAACTGTCCCTTTTACAGCAGAATATCATCATTTCATCACAAGGAAATCATAGCACAACAAAATGGCACAAAAACTGTTTATTCCAGAAAACAAGGTAATATTTCTTCATATTTCTGCGATCAAGTCCCAAAATGCTGACGTTGACCCGCTATCCTACCCTAATATTTAATATCAGCACTTTTCTTCTGCAGGCTTCATACATGTGAGCGTGGAAAGTGACATGAACTATATTTACTGCACAAACTGTTATATTGTATGCATGTGGAGTTATTGTACAGAATCTGTAATATCTATTCTATATTTTCTAAAATAGTATATGTTAATGTTCTTATTAGTATTTCCCAGGGTTTCTATTCGTATATCTATGAACACGTGTGCATGCTCAGTTTGAGACCGTGGGGTCAGATGTGATGCTCTGATGATGAAGTGCCTGATTTCCACTATGATGACGAGATGATCCACATTTTGCATGAAGCTTTTCTTCTCGTTGCTCTCTGTGAATGCTGCTGTACGACTGCATGCATGACATGTGAATACAGGATGTAAAGACCTGGACCAGGACTGAGGTCCAAGTGGAACAAGACTCAGGTTCAGATCCACAACAGGACAACATGAAGTCAAAACAAGACCAAGACTAGACCAAGACAAGACCAAGACTAGACCAAGACAAGACCAAAACTAGACCAAGACTAGACCAAGACAAGACCAAAACTAGACCAAAACTAGACCAAGACAAGACCAAAACTAGACCAAAACAAAACCAAGACTAGACCAAGACTACACCAAGACCAAGACTAGACCAAGACAAGACCAAAACTAGACCAAGACAAGACCAAGACTAGACCAAAACTAGACCAAAAGAAAACCAAGACTAGACCAACACTACACCAAGACCAAGACTAGACCAAGACTAGACCAAGACAAGACCAAAACTAGACCAAAACTAGACCAAAACAAGACCAAAACAAAACCAAGACTAGACCAAGACTAGACCAAGACTAGACCAAGACTAGACCAAGACCAAGACTAGACCAAGACTAGACCAAGACTACACCAAGACCAAGACTAGACCAAGACAAGACCAAGACTAGACCAAGACTAGACCAAGACAAGACCAAAACTAGACCAAGACTAGACCAAGACAAGACCAAAACACTTATTTAATATTTAGGAATTTATTGTTATTTGATGGCAAATATTATTAATATGAGAAAAGCTGTTATAGTGACTTGAGCCCCTTAAGTTTACTTGGCTTTCTATAGCTGAACAAATAAGTATTTACAAAATAAAGGTCCAGAGACGAGTCTGAAACACTGATTCTGTAGAGACAGAGACGAGTCTGAAACACTGATTCTGTAGAGACAGAGACGAGTCTGAAACACTGATTCTGTAGAGACAGAGACGAGTCTGAAACACTGATTCTGTAGAGACAGAGACGAGTCTGAAACACTGATTCTGTAGAGACAGAGACGAGTCTGAAACACTGATTCTCTAGAGACAGAGACGAGTCTGAAACACTGATTCTCTAGAGTGAAACATTGAGTCTGAAACACTGATTCTGTAGAGTCTGAAACATTGAGTCTGAAACACTGATTCTCTAGAGTCTGAAACATTGAGTCTGAAACACTGATTCTTCAGTCCTGGTCCGGTCTGCATGTTGAGACCCTGCAGCTCCAGAAAGCTCTTTTTGTACCAAGTTTTGTCGTTGCCAATAAAACCCAGAAGATTCCCCGCTGAGGGAACGTCTGTCCGCCATCTGTCTCCTTTTTCTGACTCCTTGTTCCTGTCTCCTTGTTTCTGTCTCCTTGTTTCTGTCTCCTTGTTCCTGTCTCCTCGTTTCTGTCTCTCCTTGTTTCTGTCTCTCCTTGTTCCTGTCTCCTTGTTTCTGTCTCCTTGTTCCTGTCTCCTCGTTTCTGTCTCTCCTTGTTTCTGTCTCCTTGTTCCTGTCTCCTTGTTCCTGTCTCCTTGTTCCTGTCTCCTCGTTTCTGTCTCCTTGTTTGTCTTAATTCTGAGAATGAGGCTTTATTTTAACCAACAACAACTAACCCACGGCAGCTCGTCCTCCTCAGATTTGCTGGTAGAGATTTCCAGTTGTGGATTTACAGATTAAGGAAAGTATTTTGTGTTTTTGGCCGCAGTTTAATCTTCGGCAGCAGATGCTTTGGTTTTAAGATGTAGCCTCCGAACACTGATGATGATCTGCTTTTGTACATTTTATTAGCTGTTCAGTTGAACCTTTGTTCCTTCTCAAAGTAAGGGAGTATTGAGATTTATTTGACTCATTTTAAAGAGCTTTTATCTGTTCCTTACATTAATTATGTGGCGTTGGATCACTCAAATCTACTATTTATTTCCCTAAAGTGATTTAAAGTAAAGCCAAACAATAGTGATCTCGTTTTGTATCACCATACTCCCATTATGTATTATAAGATAAAGAGTATAGCATAAAAAAAAGGTATTTCCTAAGAGTCTTTAAAATGTCTTAAAAAATAACTATACATTTATTTGGTTATATTTCCAGACCCAGTGATGAACGGTGTGTTAAACCTCATTTCAGCATTTTAAAGGGGACCTATCATGCACTTTTGTACGTCTTTTCTACATGAATATGTGTCCCCGGTGTTCCAGGGAACTCACCAAGTGTCAGAAAACACAACCCTCTCTATTTTCCTCCATACCCAAATCTCTAAAAAAGGGGCTGCAACGGATCTGATAAAAACTGATCCAGATTTGAACACTGTCCTGACGTCAGGACGGTGGCGCTACGGCTATTGGGCCAACTCCACCAATCAGGAGGAGACAGCCACGGCCATTGCCGTTCGAAAGCGCTGGAGACGCTGTAGTACATATGCCAGGCCAGTAGATGGTGCTGTTCTCACTGAATCAGCCCTTGCAAAAACAGAGCTAGAAAATGTCAAATTGAGTGAAATGAGGCATGGCTAAAATGCATGATCTGTTTGGTATTTTGAAAAAAAAAAAGTATAAATATGCCTTATATAGGTATGGTCCTACACTATATTATTCAAATATAGCATGATAGGTCCACTTTAAGTAAATGAGAAAAAATAGGTTTTAAATTCAAGTTTTTCACTTTTTGGAAATTAAATTAATGAAGTAATCTGCATTTTGTTTGGGTCTCAAAGTCTCAGGATAAGGATCAGTTAGAAGGACTTAAGTGTTTAGAGTAAATAAAGAACACCTGAACTTTTGAAAGGACATCCATAACATGAATCTGTTTGCAACTTATATATCAATATTCAAATTACTGTATATATATAATATTCTGCACTATTTCTGTTATATCGTCCTGTATCGTCCTGTATGGCTCATCATCCTACATTCTAAATAAACTGCAATATATCCAGAACTGCGCTGCCCGCCTCCTCACCCACACCCGCTCCAGAGACCACATCACCCCGTCCTCCAGACCCCACACCCGCTCCAGAGACCACATCACCCCGTCCTCCAGACCCCACACCCGCTCCAGAGACCACATCACCCCGTCCTCCAGACCCCACACCCGCTCCAGAGGACCACCATCACCCCGTCCTCCAGACCCCCACACCCGCTCCAGAGACCGCATCAACCCCGTCCTCCAGACCGCCACACCCGCCTCCAGAGACCACATCACCCCCGTCCTCCAGACCCCACACCCGCTCCAGAGACCGCATCACCCCGTCCTCCAGACCCCACACCCGCTCCAGAGACCACATCACCCCGTCCTCCAGACCCCACACCCGCTCCAGAGACCGCATCACCCCGTCCTCCAGACCCCACACCCGCTCCAGAGACCACATCATCCCCGTCCTTCCAGACCCCACACCCGCCTCCAGAGGACCGCATCACCCCGTCCTCCAGGACCGCACACCCGCTCCAGAGACCACATCACCCCGTCCTCCAGACCCCACACCCGCTCCAGAGACCGCATCACCCCGTCCTCCAGACCCCACACCCGCTCCAAAGACCACGTCACCCCATCCTCCAGACCCCACACCCGCTCCAGAGACAACATCACCCCGTCCTCCAGACCCCACACCCGCTCCAGAGACCACATCACCCCGTCCTCCAGACCCCACACCCGCTCCAGAGACCGCATCACCCCGTCCTCCAGACCCCACACCCGCTCCAGAGACCGCATCACCCCGTCCTCCAGACCCCACACCCGCTCCAGAGACCGCATCACCCCGTCCTCCAGAACCCACACCCGCTCCAGAGACCACATCACCCCGTCCTCCAGACCCCACACCCGCTCCAGAGACCACATCACCCCGTCCTCCAGACCCCACACCCGCTCCAGAGACCACATCACCCGTCCTCCAGACCCCACACCCGCTCCAGAGACCACATCACCCCGTCCTCCAGACCCCACACCCGCTCCAGAGACCACATCACCCCGTCCTCCAGACCCCACACCCGCTCCAGAGACCACATCACCCCGTCCTCCAGACCCCACACCCGCTCCAGAGACCACATCACCCCCGTCCTTCAAAACCTGCACTGGCTCCCTGTCCGTCAACGAATACACTTCGAAATCCTTCTGCTAACACACAAAGTTCTCAACAACCAGCCCCCGCCCCCCTACCTCACCGACCTGATCCATACACCCCTTCCCGCAGCCTTCGCTCATCAGAAACCAATCTCCTTTCTATCCCCACACGAACCAAGCACCAAACCTGGGGGGACAGAGCCTTCTCCATCGCTGCCCTGGAGAAGGCTCTGGAACTCCCTTCCACAACACATCAGAGACTGCACCGACCCCCCACCCCCCCCCCCCCCCCCCACCTTCAAAACACTGACCAAAACACACCTCTTCAGACTGGCTTTTAATTTGTGAATTATGTTGTGTTTGTGTCATTTCTATTATATCTCGTTTTATCACCACTGTAAAGTGTCTTTGAGCACCAGAAAAAGCGCTTGGAAATTAAATGTATTATTATTATTATTATTATTATTATATTACGCGCTTTGAGCACCAGGAAAAGCGCTATATAAATGTAATGTATTATTATTATTATTATATTATATTTTATTTGTATTTACTTGCACTATTTTATCTGTTTTATTGTGTTGCACTGTTGGAGGAGCGTAATATGTAATTGTCATAACTACGCTGTAGCTACCTACAAATTACAATAAAAGCCTTGAATCCTTGAATCTTGAATCAGATGTCCTCAAACAAAACAAAGAAACAACCCATGTTTTGTTTGATTTGTTTTGTTCTTCCTCCTCTGAAGAGACGCAGGATGAAATCTGGAGCGTCATCATTGTGCTTACTCAGTCTCCTAGCAACAGGAAACATCTGCCTCCGAGAGGACCAATCAGGACGCCACGCAAAGAGAGGTGTGTGTGTGCGTGTGCGTGTGCGTGTGTGTGTGTGTGTGTGTGTGTGTGTGTGTGTGTGTGTGTGTGTGTGTGTGTGTGTGTGTGTGTGTGTGTGTGTGTGTGTGTGTGTGTGTGTGTGTGTGTGTGAACGGGATATTTTAGGAGGCGTCTCACCCCTTTAGGAGCTCTGGAGCTGGAAGTGTCTGCAGGGACCGAGAGAGCGACTGAATTCAGGCCGGAAAAGAGCGTCTGTGAGTCGGCGTGAGAACGGTGGATTTGTCGCCGAAGAGCGGAGCATTTTACCGGAGAAAGAGAGGCTTTAAAACTCGGATTAACTGACCTGCTGCTGGGCTGAATCATAGGTAAGAAGCTCGGATATCTGATGGATTTAATGGAGGTGCACTTTGCATTTCAAACAGCAGCTATACTCTCTTTTTGAAACTGCGCATTGGACAAGTTTAGCTTTCAAACGTGGTGGATGAACAACACACAGGAGAATAGGACAAAAAACAGTGAGATTTAGAAGTGAGATCAAATTAAAATAACATGCAAACCGAAGAAAAACATAATATATGTGCATAATTCTACATAATAATATATTTTAAACTATCTTAAAATAAAAGGAATACACGCAATTTGTACATCAAGTGAATCTCAGGACTCCAAATGAGATGGTTTTACATTTTTCAGATAAACTAAGAGATTGAGAGTTCTTCTATGGGTTAATAAAAGTGTCTTCATAATCATAATAATGTAATATATAACTATATAATGGATTATTGTTGCACATGTCAAAACACAGGGCTAAAAAGTGCTATTTTGATTAAAGTAGGTTAAAAAGGAAAAGCACGTTAAATGAACATGTTTGTAATTCAGCTGTTTTACCCCGTAGAGTATCTGAGTATCACACACACACACACACACACACACACACACACACACACACACACACACACACACACACACACACACACACACACACACGCTTCCCACGCATCCCTCTCTCATGCATCATTCTACTCAGCAGTCGGTTGTTAAACTGAGTCACCGCAGCAGCTTCAGGGAAAGCTGGCGAGAACGATAAAGCTTCCCACTCTGTGTTTATGATTGATTTATGGCATTTTAAATAACACACACACACACACACACACACACACGCACACGCACACGCACACGCACACGCACGCACACACACACACACACACACACTCACACACTGCCCTCTTATCTCTCCTCCTCCTCTTTCTTGAATCTTAATGAGCTTCTAAGGAAAACAGATTTTCTTTTTTCTTCACTGCTTTATAAATAATAAAGGGTAAACCCAGGATGTAATATAGCAGTGCCTACAGAGGGTTTTAATGTGAAAATCCTTCAAATAAATTGCAGACATATTGACGTCAATAAGACATTTAATATCACATTTCATCCAAAAAATGAACGTTCATATTATTCATTTTTAATCACATTTTATTTACATTTATTTGATTGATTTTCGTTTCATTCTCGTTTTGAAGGTGGCCTTTCTTCTGATAATGGGTTTTTTGTTTGATGTCTCTTTACAAAAAGAGCTGCTTTCATTGATCCTTTACACCAAAAACATGTCGACATTATCCTCAGGCTGTTTGGAATATCAATTATATTTCAAGTAAGACAGCACCTAAAATGTTATCAAGGGGTTCAAATGGGCGTTATCGGATATCGATAAGTAACAACGTAGTAGATGTTATCATTGGTTTTCATGATTGATCCCAAAAAGAAGGACTAAAAACATCCATGCTGTAGAAAGGTGATTTAAGATGACAACAGTTGAGGTTTAAGAAAAGAAAATATCCAATTACATGTTGGCATCTCTGAAAGATGGTTTACTTCCTTCATGATAAAATTATTTATTGTTTTTCCTCCTCCTCCTCCTTCTCCTCCTTCTCCTCCTCCTCCTCCTCCTCCTCCTCCTCCTCCTCCTCCTCCTCCTCCTCCTCCTCCTCCTCCTCCTCCTCCTCCTCCTCCTCCTCCTCCTCCTCCTCCTCCAGGAGATGTGGAGGTACATGTCAGTGAAGAGGCAGTGATTCAGCAGCTGAGCATCATCTGTGGATCTTCAGCAGGTAATCAGAGCTCCTTTCTGTCACCTCCTTTCCTCCCAGTGACTCATGTGATCACCAGGCATCACTACTGCTTTCCCTGGTGATGGAAACAGGTGATTTGATGGCCCTATAAAACACGTACATGTAATATCGTGTCCGTGCAACAAGCTGCTTTTGACATAGTATCAGCCTAAAGTTAAAATAGCGTACATTTGAGCACCAGTGGCACACATCCAACAGACACAAATAAACCATCATCTTGAATGCTTTTAGCTCAGGTTTGGTCTCCACCCAATGTTACTGTACTGTACAGCTAAAGGCTCTAAAAACCAAAACCAAATATGCAACTCAAGCTGTATAACTCTAAAATGTGGCTTTGAATAGTTTCTAAGCTGTATTCATCTCAATTGATTGAATGTTGAATGTGATATATAAATATGAAATTCAGTGGCCTCAAATATCCTAATTTTCTCCAACCTCATTATATGAACCTCTAACAGAGGGCTCAGCACATGCTTTAATTGTGTTGTTGGGTAAAAAAATGTCCCCTCTGTTAAATAATCTAATGTCTGTTTTTCGTTTCCTCCAGCAGCCCCTTCCCTGTGAGAGAAACAAACCTTCAACAACGTCGAAAGTTGCTTACTTCAAGAGGAAATATGCGGAGGAGGAGGATTTGCACAGAGGCCTACGTGGATATCTTCAAAAAGTATGTCCTGCCTTTTGATCAGAATTTCCTTTCACTATTCATGTCTTTCTTAAAGCCCCTGATTTTCTGTGGTTTTCATCCTTGACCCATCTCAAGTGTTTGTCATCTTTGCATTGTATAGGTTTTCTTTACATTTCTGTGTGTGTTGCCTTTCTGTTTGTGATTATAACCCTGAGCATCTTCTCTCTTTGTGCCATTACATCCTTTTCCTTGATGACTTTCAATCTCTCATTGCAAAAGTGAATACTAACGATTCTCCATTCTCTGCTTCGATGCAGACGAATCCTCTATGTTCATGACAGTAGTGTCTCTACTTTAAAGAGTCCTCCCTGCTGATGTTCAGGTGTATATCAGTATGTAGTGTCTCTACTTTAAAGAGTCCTCCCTGCTGATGTTCAGGTGTATATCAGTATGTAGTGTCTCTACTTTAAAGAGTCCTCCCTGCTGATGTTCAGGTGTATATCAGTATGTAGTGTCTCTACTTTAAAGAGTCCTCTCCTGTTGATGTTCAGGTGTATATCAGTATGTAGTGTCTCTACTTTAAAGAGTCCTCCCTGCTGATGTTCAGGTGTATATCAGTATGTAGTGTCTCTACTTTAAAGAGTCCTCTCCTGCTGATGTTCAGGTGTATATCAGTATGTAGTGTCTCTACTTTAAAGAGTCCTCTCCTGCTGATGTTCAGGTGTATATCAGTATGTAGTGTTTCTACTTTAAAGAGTCCTCTCCTGCTGATGTTCAGGTGTATATCAGTATGTAGTGTCTCTACTTTAAAGAGTCCTCCCTGCTGATGTTCAGGTGTATATCAGTATGTAGTGTCTCTACTTTAAAGAGTCCTCCCTGCTGATGTTCAGGTGTATATCAGTATGTAGTGTCTCTACTTTAAAGAGTCCTCTCCTGTTGATGTTCAGGTGTATATCAGTATGTAGTGTCTCTACTTTAAAGAGTCCTCCCTGCTGATGTTCAGGTGTATATCAGTATGTAGTGTCTCTACTTTAAAGAGTCCTCTCCTGCTGATGTTCAGGTGTATATCAGTATGTAGTGTCTCTACTTTAAAGAGTCCTCTCCTGCTGATGTTCAGGTGTATATCAGTATGTAGTGTCTCTACTTTAAAGAGTCCTCTCCTGCTGATGTTCAGGTGTATATCAGTATGTAGTGTCTCTACTTTAAAGAGTCCTCTCCTGCTGATGTTCAGGTGTATATCAGTATGTAGTGTCTCTACTTTAAAGAGTCCTCTCCTGCTGATGTTCAGGTGTATATCAGTATGTAGTATCTCTACTTTAAAGAGTCCTCTCCTGCTGATGTTCAGGTGTATATCAATATGTAGTGTCTCTACTTTAAAGAGTCCTCTCCTGCTGATGTTCAGGTGTATATCAGTATGTAGCGTCTCTACTTTAAAGAGTCCTCTCCTGCTGATGTTCAGGTGTATATCAGTATGTAGTGTCTCTACTTTAAAGAGTCCTCTCCTGCTGATGTTCAGGTGTATATCAGTATGTAGTGTCTCTACTTTAAAGAGTCCTCTCCTGCTGATGTTCAGGTGTATATCAGTATGTAGTGTCTCTACTTTAAAGAGTCCTCTCCTGCTGATGTTCAGGTGTAGATCAGTATGTAGTGTCTCTTCTTTAAAGAGTCCTCTCCTGCTGATGTTTAATGATGATTTAATGTTGTAGAACAAAACGTGATCCGTCTCTTCAATGTGTCTCAACCACAGACCTTATTTCCAGATATTTCAACCCAGTCTCACAAAAGAACGTGTAATAGCTCCGTTTGTCCACAGGGCAAAACGTAGTATATTCACAAATAACCCTCTCAAGACGTGACAAGGATACAATATTTTGTAAAAAAAAAAACATGGAGCTCAAATAATCTTCCCAATATCTATCAAACTATGGATCCTACACATCCACTGGACGTAGATTCTACAAGTACAATATAAACTTCTCGCTAAATGTAATCAAAAAGCATTTTAACCAAACTATCCTACAATTTAGGATTTTCCACTAAAGATAAATCGGGTGTCCGCCATGTTTTTTTTTCTCACGCTGGGAAAGTTTGTGATCACGTGACATGGACACTGGTCGTTAGAAATGAATAGGACAAAAATATTGTATCCATGTCACGTCTTGAGAGGGTTATTTGTGAATATACTACGTTGTGCCCTGTGGACAAACGTAGCTATTACACGTTCTTTTGTGAGGCTGGGTTGGCTATTTTCCAAAAACTAGTTCAAACATCCCGTTGACTCTGAGACGAGGGAACAGGAAGTGGTCAAATGCTAACTCACTTCCGGGTTTTAGGACTCATTCCTGCACCACTCTATTGCTAGGAATGAACTCTAAAGCAGCGGTTCTCAACTGGTCAGGCCTCCGGACCCACTTTTTCCTTTGTCAATAAATCGCGACCCGAAATGTTGAACCACTCAAATCTATTCAACAAAAAATCGTGCTGTAATATATACGCTTTTCAGCATACAAGATTCATTAAAGTGAAGTACAGTGCATCCCTTATATCCCTTCACAGAACTAAAGTATGCTTTTAAAAAAGGTTTAATGAGATGATGGAATCAAAGCTGAACTGTATCACACAAAAAGGCACACATGCTGAAAAACCCACCCCAGCAGGGGGTCTGGGGGGATTCTCCCCCAGGAGATTTTTTGAAATTCTAACATCTAAACTACGCATTCTGGTACACTCTATTACTACCCGACATATTAATAATATTTTATGCCATTGTTTGTTTTTCACTTTGTTCTGAAGCTGAACTTGCTGCTCCGCACAGAGAGAAGAGCAAAGAGGAGAGAGTTTGTGTGAATTACTTTAAATGGTGGGTAAGGGTAGATAGCCCCCATTGTTCTGTGACCTGTCAATCATCAAACCGGGGGTCATATTTCATTATGTGTTCATTTGTATCTGAAGTTGTACCCATGGATGTATAAAGAATAGTTCTACCGTAAAGTTATTCTCCGTGGGGACAGCAAAGATGTTTTATTGAGAAGATGATCACTACGTGACAGAAGTTTTCAAAACCGTTTATGGTCTCCGGTACTTCCAGTCCGACGCCGACTGCATGCACAGCGTTAGAAAATCCGGCTTTCAAAATAAAAAAATAAAAATTTCAATTTATTTTTCTTCGCTCACACATCTGCGACCCACTCGAAACGGGTCCGCGACCCACTTTTGGGTCGCGACCCACCAGTTGAGAACCACTGCTCTAAAGCCTTCTGTGTTTCTTCTTCTGCAGCACCTGATACTGCAGGAGGATCGGAGCTGCATCCTGAAGCTTTCCCTGGAAAAACTGAGGTTTCTGGAGGATCCTGAAGCCTACCTGAGGCGCTCCGTCCTCATCAACAACCTGCTGAGGAAGATCCACCATGAAGAGGAGGAACTGGAGGAAGAGGAGGAGGAAGAAGAGGAAGAGGTAGAAGAACAGGAGGAGGAAGAAGAAGATGAGGAGGTGATAGGAGAGAGGAGGTTGTTTTACCCGGACAGGAAGAGGGTTAAAGTGCTGGTGATGGATTGTTGCTCTCCAGCGTTTGGCCTGGAGGAGCTTCAGAAGTACAAATTGGTGCCGTTTTACCCGTCGTCCGGATGCCTTTACAGCCTGGGAGCCTGTCCAGGAATCACCCCGAACCACCAGGTGCTTCTGTACAACCTGGACGACAACGGATGATCCTCCAATCAGAGAGGGCAACATTACACACATCCTTCACTCAAGTAGAAGTACAGATACTCGTGTTTAAAAATACTCTGGTGAAAGTAGAAGTACTGACTAAACTTCTTTACTCAAGTCAAAGTAAAGAGGGCTTTGAAATGTACTTCAGTAAAAAGTACCCATAACTAGCAGCTGTTTTAAAGAGTACCTGACCTCCCTTTATATTAATAGAACAATAATGTCATTGTTAGCTAATGAATGTTTCCATGCTGAACAACGGCAACATGACAACGTTTTCATTGGTCCCTCTTCTTTAGAGAAGACCAGGAAATGATGGATACACGGATCGTGTTCAAATCAATAGGCACGCAATGACTCTAAATAATAATGATCACGCCACCAAACACACATTCAAACTAAAGGAACCAGCCTGTTTGGAAAATGTAACAAGTAGAAAGTACAGGTATTTGGGTTCAACATGTAAGAAGTAGAAAGTACAGGTATTTGTGTTCAAAATGTAAGAAGTCAAAGTAAAAAGTTGTCAGAAAAATAAATAGTGGAGTAAAGTACTGATACCAGAAACATGTAAGTACAGTAACGAAGTCCACTACTTCCCACCTCTGTCCAGACGTCACTTTCAGGCCTTTTTTTAAAGGAAATGTATCAGTTCACGTTACGAGCAAGTGGATATAATGCCTACTGTTTGTTTAAAATCACCTGAAGGGAAGCTGCTGTTGTTTAAAACCGTCGAGGGACAGGTGGCGTAGGGTCTATTTTGTTTGTTTATATCCAGGATCAACAGGGTTTTTGAAGTCAATCTCTGTCTCAGCGTCACTGCCATTTTACTGAAATTGTGAGAGACTTGAAACAGGCTGTTGTTGTTGTTGTGTTATGGATTCTTATTGTTATTGTTGCTCATGTGAACCGTGAGCGTTTTCAGGGATGTACAGACCGTAAGCCACTATTTTTTGATGCACCTTGGCTTATACGTGCTGAATGCTTACGTCACCTTTTTATGCTACTTTGTGATTTATGAAATATTGTTTGTAACATTCCCTGGACTGTGTGAATTGTCCTGATATCTCAAGATATGTTCTGAGGTTTGTTTACTTCCTGTGGGAAGACTGTTTCTCTGTGATTATTGTCCTGTGTTTTGCATCACTCTGCTGCCCCCTGCTGGTGAAATCACTCACATTACAGCCCTTTCTAGTGGCTGCTGTGTTCAAGTCTCACAATGAAAGGGAAAGAAAAGTAATTATGGAACTTAAAACTCCCAATTTAGCATTCACAAGCAGTATATAAGCATTTAATAAGTTGAATGGAGGCTTGTGTAACAAGTCCTTACTTTTCTTATAGTTGAGAAGTGAAAGAACTTGAGTGGCTTCTTGTTTCTTCTCAGTTTAGTTTTTCATTTACTGAACCCAAATGATAATGATTTTCAGCACTATTGTGGTTTAAAGCTGAAATGGGCACTCATATATCAGGTCATTCTGAAGTTCAGTTTCAAAATAAAAGACCTTTGAAATCTCATGAGCTATCGTCCCTCTATTTTTTTCAGTGGCGAACCGTGTCTATCACAACTGGACCTTCTGTAGACACACCGGCCCCCCCGCCGTTATAATGTCCGTCTTTTCACTGAATTGTCATCTTGAAAAGGGTACTCACAACATGCCGCAACACCATGATCTTCACCTGTTGCACTTGCCGTTTCAACGTGTAGGTGTGCGTCATATGAGAGGCCCCGCCTTACATCTTCCGCCACAGATTTGGGGAAATTGGTCCGTGCGCAAAGCATTGTGGGGATTTTAAGACCGCGGAGTCTACTCATGTGCAGCCTCGATATTTCCCCAAACGGAGTATGCCGGGCTCGGTAGATTTCCAAGTATGCTGGAGATTGGAACAGTACTTCGGCGGCACTCGATGACGTAGTATGCTTGAAATAGTGGCTCTGAAGCAGCTTTACTCACATTGAGAAACACCCACAGTCTCGAGCCAGTGAACTACCGGGCCTTCTAGAGCAGTGGTTCTCAACTGGTGGGTCGCGACCCAAAAGTGGGTTGCGGACCCGTTTCGAGTGGGTTTTTTTTTTTTTAAAGTCAAACTTTTATTTTGAAGGCCCGATTTTCTAACGCTGTGCATGCAGTAGGCGTTGGACTGGAAGTACCGGAGACCATAAAACGGTTTTGAAAACTTCTGTCACGTAGTGATCATCTTCTCAATAAAACATCTTTGCTGATGTTTTTTCGAGTCTTCTGGCCAATCAGAATCAAGATTGTTGCCGGAAGTCCCCACGGAGAATAACTTTGCAGTAGAACTACTCTTTATACATCCATGGGTACAACTTCAGATAAAAATGAACACATAATTAAATATGACCCCCGGTTTGATGATTGACAGGTCACAGAACAATGGGGGCTCAGCTTCTTGTTTCTGGACTTCTTGTTTCTGGACTTCTTGTTTCTGGACTTCTTGTTTCTAGAATATGATATGTTTCTGCATCCATCCCCTGTCGGCCACTAGAGGAACTGCAGTTTGTGGCACTTCCTTCTGGGCTTCCCAGCTCTGCGCTATGATGCGCTGATTGGCTGTGGGTGGGCCAGACGTGCGTGTGGGTGGGCCCAGGCCCACCCGGGCCCACCCACAGCTACGTCACTGTCCTGGACATTGGAACAGTCCTTCGGCGGGACTCGATGATGTAGCATCCTTGAAATAGTGGCTCTGGAGCACATTAACACCCATAATGTCTGTCTCTGGGACTGTGGGTGTTTCTCAATGTCGAGGAAGGCTGCTCCAGAGCCACTATTTCAAGGATGCTACGTCATCGAGTGCCGCCGAAGGACTGTTCCAATGTCCAGCATGCTTGGAATTCTACTGAGGCCGGCGTCCTTCGTTGCGGGAAATTTCGAGGCTGCACATGTGTATCCTCCGCGGTCTTAAAATCCCCACAATGCTTTGCGCACGGACCAATTTCCATTTAAGGCGGGGCCTCGCATATGACGCACACCTGCACACCTGTTAGCCTGTTCCACCATTCTTCGTTCTAGGAAGGATTCTTGCCTCGCTTCTGAAGGACCTGACTCGGAGGGACATGTCCTACCAAGGAAGCGTCCTCGACATTGAGAAACACCCTCTGTGTTCATCCAAAACAAAGTCACCACCCAGCTGTAAACAAAAGAAAGGAAATCAACAAATAACTATATATAACGCCTTATTTCTCAGAAGTCAGAAAGCAGATTTTTTTTTCTGAATAATTTGCCTTTTTTCTCAGAATCTTGCCTTTTTTTTTGGAATTCTGCCTTTTTCTCTGATTTCTTTCATAATTTTCAACAAAAAACGCTATACAACACCTCATTTGCATATTTAAACGGTCAGAAAACTTGTAATATTAAATATAATTGTGTTAAGGTCAGTAATGAAGTGGGGAAGTTTCATGGTGATATCTGGTAGTTAAATATTTTACCCCATTCACCTGTAGTGTGTACAACAGGTATGAATTTTACAACCCAGATCTTTAAAGTTCGTTTCAAGTTTACTATCGATCAAATACAGTCTGAGGGGCTCAGGCTTCCTCCATCTTCTTGCATAACTTGATTTGATTCGTAATTATTCTATAAATATACATTTAGATTTATTTGCAAGCCGTCTCTAGGGTTAGGCGTCTCAATGATATGTTTCAAATATAGACCCGAGACCCCTTTTTATTGTT